>NC_085139.1:34544247-34844247 GCF_024139115.2 Armigeres subalbatus | reverse complement strand
CCTAAAACGGGCGGGTTTGCTGTTTGCAACGGTACACATTACTTAGCATTTGCCACAAAGATGTAGTTAAATATGGGGTGGCTAGAATTAGTATAAAAAAAAACTTATTTCACATTTTTTAACACTCGTTTAGAGCTAGAAGACACACTTTATACGACGAAAAACTTCGATACGCAATCAGAAGTTTTTTTTTTATATTTATTATTTATTTATTTATTTGGTCTTCGAGAGGATCGCACAGACTGACTTATTCTAATTCCTTAATCTATTTTTAAAACATTGTTTAGACATAGTAAAATCGAAACGATCACTAACTACATTAAACGCCCTTAAACAGGAGCACATCGGATTGTTATACCCATAATTGGTTCGGTGTCTGGGAACGATAATAAATTCTGACTGTCGTAAATGGCGCTGAGGCACGCTTAGAAAGATGTCCTGTAACAAAGCGGTGCAATCTATATTATTCTGCAGCACGTCAAAGATAAATAGTTGCTGCAGGCGTTTCCGCCTGTCGGAAAGCAGCTCCAAGCCAATCAAACCGCAGCGTTCTCTATAGTCGGGGAGGTGTATAGGGTCGTTCCACGGAAGGTTACGAAGTGCGAAGCGCAGGAACAGTTTTTGTACTCGTTCAATACGAATAGTTTGCGTGGTGTGATACGGAGTCCAAACAGGTGATGCGTATTCCAAAATACTGCGAACTAGAGCACAGAACAATGACTTAAGCGCGTACACGTCGGTTAGCTGCTTAGCGTTACGGCGAATGAATCCGAGCACGGAAAAAGCCTTGGCGGTGATAATAGCGATATGCTCATTGAAACGGAGTTTGCTGTCCATAGTAACTCCTAGATCGCGAATAACTTGCACACGTTCCAAATCCATGGATTCCATAGAGTAACGGTGATGAATAGTATTGTGTCTTCGCGTGAATGTAATTATTTTGCATTTTTTTATATTCACCGACATGCCGTTTTGTTTGCACCACCTTAATAGCTCATCAACGTCATTCTGCAGTATGAGACAATCCAAGGCAGATGATATTACTCTGTACATTTTCAGATCGTCCGCAAAAAAGAGTTTTCCGGAAGATATACGGTGACACAGATCGTTGATGAACAGAACAAAGATAAGCGGCCCCAGGACGCTGCCTTGTGGAACGCCGGAAGGTATAGCTAAAATGTTAGATCGTGAGGAATTTAATCTAACAAAGGCTTTCCGGTCTGACAGATACGAGAGGAGCCAGTCCATAATCCATTCAGGGAAACCAACGTGTTTTAGTTTTTCTATGGCATATACATGAGAACCGGTGTCAAAAGCTTTTGAAAAATCTATGTAAACTGAATCGACTTGATTGCGTCGTTCGATCTCACGAAATAGCACGTTGGTGTAACACATCAAATTTGTTGTGGTGGAACGGTTTGGGACAAATCCGTGTTGGTACTCGGAAATTACCAGTTTTGAAGCATTCATGATTATCTTGTGGACCAGAGACTCGAGAATCTTACCCAAACAGCAGAGGATTGAGATTCCGCGATAATTATCAACGTGGTTCAAACTGCCGGATTTATGAACAGGAATCATGAATGCAGTTTTCCAAAAGCTCGGAAACGTTTTTTCATCTAAAGAGCGGTTGAACAAGAGAGCAAGTGGTGCAACCAATGAAGTAGCACAGTTTTTTACAAGTAACGGTGGTAAACCATCAACTCCAGATCCCTTGGATACATCTATTTTTGACAACTCCCGAAGCACATCGTCGTGAGAGAGGTTTATAGGTGGTAGATGAATACTATGATTTGGCACGTCGCTGAAACATCCAGAAGTCGGTTGAGGAGCATCTGAAATATATACGGTCCGGAAAAATTCCGAGAAAAGATTTGCTGCTTCTTCGGGTGTACTAGCAGTTTCATCGCGATATGACACGTTGTTTGGTATACCGCTGCTACATCTTTGAGCTTTCACGTGCCTCCAGAACATTGATGGATTTTGTTTCAAATCAGATTCCAGTCTTATCAAGTATATCCTGTAGGTTGCTGATAGAAGCTCGTTGTAAGAAGATTCAACAAGGCGGAGCATTTCTCGGTTCTCGGTCGATTTGTCGAGAAAGTAGCGATTGCGAAACTTTCTCAGCCTATTCCGTGAATTGCGTAATTCAGCTGTCCACCAAGGCTTTCTGCTAATGCCATTTGACGAATGTTGGCGACGAGGCACATGTGTATTCAGAACTTCAAACAGTTTGTCGTAAAACAGGGACACACTGGCGTCAACCGAGTGACCGCTGAGATGATTTACCCAGTCTATTGATGACAGTTCGGCGTTAAGCAAGTCAAAATTGCAATGTTTAAAGTCCAGTTGCATAGTGGCCTCAGGTAGCGCATGGGCGGTTGTTGGTCCACGATGATCGATCTGCAGTACGAATGGGGGATGATGATTGTCGGCCTTTAAGATTGGAAGAGGGGGTTGCAACATTTCGATACTGTCAGGAGAATTCGAAAATGCTAGATCAAGTAGATTTCCGTTCGGGTTGGCGAAGGGGTTCAGCTGCACGAGACCACATGTTGAGGTAGATTCCATTAGAATCAGTTCAGATTCGCTTGAGGCGTTTGTTGGCAGAAATCCGTTTATGTCTTCGTCGAAATTCCAGTGTAGACGAGGAAGATTATAGTCACCGAGAATCAGAATGATGTCGTTGTCTGCTGATTTATCGGAGATACGTTGGACTGCTGAAGCATGTGTTGAGTAAGACTCAGAGGCTGAGTTCGGTCGTAAGTAGATGCTGCAGATGAATAGCGACCGATGTGGCAGTTTCACGCAAATCACCACTTGCTCTAACTGGGTACAATCTAATGAGACCTCTAAACATTGTAACCCGTTCTTCACTGCCACGAGAACACCCCCACCTCTTGAAAGTTCACTAGTTGCCAAGTTACGATCACAACGAAATATGGAATATTCGGACGTCAGCTCCGAGTTACTGATATCAGATCGAAGCCATGTTTCGGTGAAGATAATGATGTCGTAGTCGCAGGAAGACAACCTTAATTTCAATTCCGTTGTTTTGGTACGCAGACCACGCACGTTTTGGTAGTAAACAGAGATGAATTGATGCACTTTCTGATCATCGGCTGATGCATTGCCTCTGCGGAGAGGAGACTTTCAGAGAGAATTAGAAGTTATATGCAGTTTAGTTTGAGCGAATTAAGTAATTACACTACGTATCTGTTGATAAAAACAAAGTTGATTACAGTGGGGGTAAATGGAAAAATTATAAAGTCTTGTAACTGTGTAACTAGAAAGCATTAAATTCATCCATTCAACACTTCAGTAAAAGGGAGGGGGGTTTGTCATTTTCTTACGCTCCATATAAACAAAAAATAATTTGTTTGGAAAAAATCTTACAAGGGGGGAGGGTGATTTAAAAACCCGGAAAATATGCTTACGTAATTAGTGTACGACCCCTAAACTCTAATCTTGTCGTGACTGTCAGCATTATATTTTATAAATAGATAGATAGCAGATAGGTATTTTCTCTTGACAATATATTACAAACATTAAGTTTATTTTTACAAATTTATATATTTATGTAAAAAAATGTGACTTTTTGTGTAGATCATATATTCGTTGGTAGTGGACTAGAGTGTGGGTGCATGTCGCTCAGTTGATTGGATGTATTGCATCTAATCGCCGCATAAGCTTCAGATGCAGTGAATTTCAATACGACTCAGGTGAAGTGCAGTAGTTTGAGTCGTCTGTTCACATTAACGTCCGAGACCGAAGTTGTACCGACCAGGGGGCACTTGATCTTCAGGTAGATTGGCTGTTGATAAACAAAAGTTGTAACTTAATGCTTTTCAGATCTATGATTGGTTCGAAATGAATCATTTGCTTGAGAAACTGCATAAGTCCATTTTACACAATTTCGAGAAAACAACAAAAAACTGTTTTTGAACAAATTGGCACCGAACCTTTCGATTTCTTCGATACAGATCAATAGTTTTTGGCACAACTGTAACTGTAACACCCTGGGGCACTTTTAATGCAAAAACTGAAAGCAGTACAGAGTACTTTTTTCGTATTTTTTGCCAGAATACGTATTTCTTTTTTTTGAAGAGGATTCAGAATATATAAAAATCTCATTTTGGCCAAATATGTTACATATGCAGATTCTCAAACAAACGGTTCAAATATGGTGTGATAGAGTGACGAAACATTTTCAAAATTATCATCAAATCCAACGTTCAAGCTCCTAATACGAAATCTGGAAAACTCTGAGGTTTCAATCAAGCAATTTTAGCGTCAAAAGAATCACTGACGGAATTTCCGACATTGTTTTATTTCTCCAAGTTTTTTTTGACATTTCTTCAAGAATTCTGTCGGATTTTCCTTTAAAAAACCTCCCAAAATATCTCCGTAGATGAATCCAGAAATTTCTTTGGAAACTCCCCAAGACATTTATTTAAAAAATTTAAGACAATTTTTGGAAATTTCTTCAGAAATCGCTTTACAAATTCTTTTATGGTTTTCTTCAGAAATTCTTTTGGAAATTTCTTCGGAAATATGTAAGGAAAATCCTTCAGGTATGCCTGAAAGAATTTCAGTATGACTCAAATAAAGAGAATAATAATAATAATCTTTCGTGGATTACTTTCAAAATTCTTAAGGATTTTTTTTTTTGAATAATTGCTTAAGAAATTTATTTAAAGATTTTTCAAAATCTTTTCAGATTGTTTTTCCGAAATTCCTTCAAGAATTCATTCTGAAATTTCTCTTCAGGAAATTCTTCAGAAATTCTTTCGCGAACTCCTCCAGGAATAATTTATAAAATTCTTGAATATTTTTTCCCGGGATCCATTCAGAAAACCTGCAGAAATTTCTTTACTGAAACAATATCAAATTCCTTCAAATTCATCAAACGGAATTTCAAAAGGAATTTTAAAGAAACTTTCGTAGGAATTTCCAAATTAAATTTCCAAGGGATTCCTAAAAAAACTTTCGATGAGAATCCCTAGAGAATGCTGAAAAGAAATTTTAAAAGGAATCTCCGGAGGTCTATAGAACTTTCTGAAAGAGTTGCTTAGAAAACTTCCCGAGGAATGACCGAAGGATTTCCTAGAAGAATTTTCAAAAGAACTCCTTGGGGATGTTCTGAAGAAATTCCTGAGAGAGGGAGGAAATTCCAAAAGAACTCATAGAGGAATGTCTGAAATTCCATTACGATTTCTTGTAGAAGTTCCTTTGATTTTTATCGGAAATACCAATGGAAAATACTTCGGAAATTCATTCAGGAATACCTACGGAAATTGTCTTAGGAATATTTTCGGACATTAGAAAGGAGAAATATCTCGGTTTTTTATTTCTTGTAGGGATTCCTTCGACCATTCCTTTATGAAATAATTTAGGAATTTCTTTGGAAATCTCTTCAATAATACCTACGGAAATTGTGTCAGCTAAAACTTCAAAAATTGCCTTAGAAGAATTCCTTTTATGAATTTCCTAATGAATTCCTTTGGAAATTGCTTTAAGAATTCTTTTGAACATTCCTCTGGGAATTTATTAAGAAATTTCTTAAGACCATCGGATATTCCTTTAGAAATTTGTAACTCCAGGAATTATTCAGAATTTACTCCAAGAGTTCCTTCGTATATTTCTTCTGGAAGTCTGGAATATTTCCGTTAGAAACCCTTCCGAAAATTTATTTAGGGTTTTTTATTTAATTCTTAAATGAATTTCCGGAAAAAGCTTCCAACAAAATTTCCGGAATAATTTCTGCAGGAATTTTGGAAGGAATTATGTATGGTTTTACTGAAGGAAGTCCCAAAGGAATTTCCGGATACATTTACAAAGGCCTTTCCAGAGGATTTACCGAAGGGTTTCTGGAGGAAGGTTCAATCAAAGTGATAATGTGTCCGAAGTTATATTCAAAAGGAAGTCAAACAATTTAATCGATTGTGGATTTTCTAACTCAGATAGATAAATAGGTATTGCAACGACAACCAAACACTGAGTGCTTGTTGGATCGTGATATCACTTCACACGCCAGCTCGATCGGTAGAATCGCAAAGTGCGGAAGAGTAGTTTCTGTTTCGATTAGGACAATTTACCTTCAGCATTACGTTTCTCGATGAACCCATCCGGCTGGTAGTCTTCGGGATAATCTAGGTCAAGAAGCGAACGCTTGGCTTGTCCAAAACGCAGTTTTAACGAGGGATCTCCTGTAACGAATGATTATTTTTGGATATTTTATCTAGAGAACCTTTACAATAACAACTTACTCTGAGCATAACGCTTATCCATTAACCCATGTGACTCGTTGTCATCGTTAAAATCCAGATTTGTAAGTGAACGCTTGGCTTGTCCAAATCGCAGCCTGGTCGTGGGATCCCCTGTGACGAATGATCGTTATTGAACATTTTAAGTTGTTTAACAACCTTTGTAAGCTTTTGTAAGAATCACTTACTCTGAGCATAACGCTTATCCATCAACCCATGTGGCTGGTTTTCATCGTCAAAATCCAAATCTGTAAGCGAACGCTTGGCTTGTCCAAATCGCAGTTTTAACGAAGGATCTCCTGTAACGAATTATAATTTTTGAATATTTTATCTAGTGAACCTTCACAATATCAACTTACTCTGAGCATAACGCTTATCCATCAACCCATGTGGCTCGTTGTCATCGTTAAGATCCAGATCTGTAAGCGAACGCTTGGCTTGTCCAAAACGCAGTTTTAACGAAGGATCTCCTGTAATGGTTGATTATGTTTGGATATTTTATTTAACGAACCTCTACAATAACAAACTTACTCTGAGCATAACGCTTATCCATCAACCCATGTGGCTCGTTGTCATCGTTAAGATCCAGATCTGTAAGCGAACGCTTGGCTTGACCAAAACGCAGTTTTAACGATGGATCTCCTGTAATGGTTGATTATGTTTGGATATTTTATTTAACGAACCTCTAAAATAACAAACCTACTCTGAGCATAACGCTTATCCATCAACCCATGTGGCTGGTTGTCATCATTAAGATCCAGATCTGTAAGCGAACGCTTGGCTTGTCCAAAACGCAGTTTTAACGAGGGATCTCCTGTAATGGTTGATTATTTTTGGATATTTTATTTATCGAACCTCTACAATAACAACATACTCTGAGCATAACGCTTATCCATCAATCCATGTGGCTCGTTGTCATCGTTAAGATCCAGATCTGTAAGCGAACGCTTGGCTTGTCCAAAACGTAGTTTTAACGAGGGATCTCCTGTAACGATTGATTGTTTTTGGATTTGTTTTTTCGAACCTCTACAATAACAACTTACTCTGCGCATAACGTTTATCCATTGACCCATGGGGCTGATCCAGATCTGTAAGCGATCGCTTGGCTTGTCCAAAACGCAGTTTTAACGATGGATCTCCTGTAACGGTTGATTATTTTTGGATATTTTATTTAACGAGCCTCTACAATAACAACTTACTCTGAGCAAAACGCTTATCCATCAACCCATGTGGCTGGTTGTCATCATTAAGATCCAGATCTGTAAGCGAACGCTTGGCTTGTCCAAAACGTAGTTTTAACGAGGGATCTCCTGTAACGATTGATTGTTTTTGGATTTGTTTTTTCGAACCTCTACAATAACAACTTACTTTGAGCATAACGCTTATCCATTGACTCATGAGGCTGATCCAGATCTGTAAGCGAACGCTTGGCTTGTCCAAAACGCAGTTTTAACGAGGGATCTCCTGTTACGAATGATCATTATTGAATATTTTAAGTCATTTAACAATCTGTGTAAGCTCTTGCAAGAATCACTTACTTTGAGTTTCACGCTTACTCATCGACGCTTGCTGCAGCTCTGCATCAGGAAGTGAACGCTTGGATTGTTCAGAATGAAGTCCTTCCGAAGCATCTTCTGCATGAAATAATAATTCATAAGTTAAACGCCTTAAAATGCATACTACTCTAAATAAATCGTCAAACTGATGTGCAAGTTGCAAAATCATTATATTCAGTGCTGAATCCTTAACCTGATAAGTGCTTCCATGCATCTTGACAACTTTGAATGGCTTGTTCTCTGTAAATTTTTGAATACATAACAAGCTGTTCAAGCATTTGGAAGCGCTGTAAAACTACGCTGTAGAACTACTACTGTAATTATACATATTGTATTTATTTTAGTCCCTGAAATTTTCGGGACAACCGGTTGATAGACTTATTTTTAGGGAGTAGTTCTATGTTGTGCAATCTTACTGCGGACATTTTCGTTACTAAATGTGACGTAAAACGAATTTTAAACATTATTGACAGTCAAAAGTAAACCTATAAGAAGTCACCCTTAGAAACCCAAATAACTAAGTATTTAGTTGTTTTGTATCTTCAACAATTACCTCCAACTATTCTTCCATAGAAGGTCGTTCAAGAATTCCCTGAAGTATAGTTAGACATTGAGGTCTGCGCGCTCAATATCAACAATTGTTCATTTCCAGGTCATCCGAGAATTCGCTGGTGTATACGCCTTAAGGTTCTAATTGATTTACGGAATTTATTCGACATTATCGACATCAGGTCAGGTTAGGTCTTATCGTCATATCGATTCTGACCACTAACTGCTATTGATAAAACCGTGTTCAAACTATCCGTCATCAATAATATTCGGAACCGACAGCCGTCTCGGTATGGCCTAGAACGACTGAAGTTGTGTTACCTGAAGCTGAACGATCTCGAAGCTGTGTTACCTGAAGACGATGAGCTCGATGCGACGCCTCATGAGGACTGCTAGAGTACAGATGAAGTAGCTACCAATAACGGAGCGGAGAACAACATAGAGACCCGGCAGGACGTGAAACGCTAAAGACGGAAGCGGAGACAGCAGACCCGTCCTTTCAGGAGAAGAAACGCCACAGCCTGGAAGAAGTGGAGTGCGAGGGAATGGAACAGCTGTTTCATGTCTAAGAAACACAAAAAGCATCCCGCAAAGCGCAATGAGATGTGCAGTGATAAATGGAAGCATCTTGACAGATGAACGCGATGTGATCGAAAGGTGGAAGCAGCACTTGGAGGAACATTTTAATAATGCTAGAGTACAGGGAGTGATGCTACGTTTTGACAGGGCAAGTGAGTTGAACAACTCAGTTGAATTCAATTGACTTGAACATGTTCAACTTTCTTTTCGTTCAAGTGAATTGAATTAAGGTGTTTACACGTTCAGTTCGCGTTCGATTCAAGCGACTTGCTCAATTCACTTGCCTTGTCTAAACGTAGCATGAGAGTCAAGGCAGCGGAGGGGACGACTTCGACTTTTTTTGTCAACAAATGGGCATGAGCAGGACAGGGAGAAACTTCGAGCACCTTCAAGCTTTCATTGGATAGTACTAATGCTTTCCAATGAGCAGCTCGAAGTTATTCCCGTGTTGACAAAAAGGAACAAGCAGGACGGAAACAACTTCGAGCTACTTAAAGCTGCTCATTGGACAGCACTAATATTTACTGAAACTCGGCTGTGCCCACCTCGGAAAAATAAACAAAATGCTGAGATTTCGGTAAACAAAATGAAGTGTGTATCCAGCATTTCGCGCGCGGTAATGACTGCCGTTTTTTGACATATTTCTAGGCAGCCAAGTGTTAAAAAACGGCAGCCATTATCGTGCGCGAAAAGCTGGATGTAAATGTGGAGATTATTATGCTGCTAGGCAAGCGGGAGTCTGCTGGACAACAACTGACGGCAAAGTACCTCGATTACTTTGATTTTTGGTGGCTCTTCGTTGCAGTTCATGACCATGTCAAGCCTACTTTGATGCTTTCAAATCAATTCATATTACCTTTTCATAATTTACACCAAGTACAATTTCACTGCCACACAGTAAAGATACCAAAGATCCAACAGCTGAAAAACGAATAAAGCAGCTGCTAAGAATGGTATCGGAGCTTTGGTTTTCGGTAAAACAGGGGAGAATAAAGTCTCCCAAGGGATCAAGTCTCCCCACCTTTCCCATATCCAGCATTTCTCGCACGGTAATGGCTGCCGTTTTTTGACACTTCGCTGCATAGAAAAGTGTCAAAAAGCGGCAGCCATTACCTTGCGCGAAATGCTGGATATATTGATTGATAAAAACGCCCGAGAACGCAAACAAATTTCACCTTGAGTCATTGAGTTAAAGCACTACTGATTTACTTACCGGAACGCTTAACTTTGTCGGATTTAATGTTGTCCGTGCAATGAATTGCGCATGCCAGTAAGAGAACAAGTGCGCCAATGCTTGTAATCCTCCCCATTTTCACTTCACTTTACCTGTTTGACTGGAGCATCGGTTACTATTTATAGTACTGACCAGGAGTAAGAACTAGGGTCAGTAGGAATTTAAAATCAACCGTAAAATAGGTGCAACACTAATTGGCAAACACGGAAATAGGATATTTAACAAAATGATCATCAGTGTAAAGCGCTTTGTGCATACAAACAAAGGTTTAGTCACACTTTTGATTGTTCTGCAATTACATGCTTTAAAAGTGAGTTTAACTTTTGTGCACGCTTACAGATTACTATCTCTTTAATACAGTAACAGCCTGTTTAAGTCCTATAGAAGTTCTATGTTCTCCAATTCGTACAAAAGAAAATCTAATTCAAATAACCAAATTAAAAATCAAGGATGTTATCGATCATTTAGTGATTTGCGTTCGATCATTTAGTAGTTTGTTAATAACTCATTCCAGAAGCTGTATTTCAAAATGTGTTGTTTGGTGGACTTCTAGTTTAAATGTTTTTCTACAACTATGCCAAATGATTCGTTGTTAGAATTAAACTAATAACGGAGTTATAGCGCTAGTTGCAGTAACTTGAACTAAATTATTGGAATTTTGTTATCATTTAGTCTAAGCTACTGAAACTATAGCTATAACTCCGTTACTAGTGGAATTCAAACAACGAATCATAAGGCAGAGTTGTAGAAAAACCTTCGCACTAGAAGTCCACCATACAACACATTTTGAAATTCAGCTTCCGGAATGAGTAATTGACAAACTACTAAGTGTTCGAACGCAAATTACTAAATGATCGATAACATCCTTGATTAAAATTATATTTTTATAAAAAAAATCTTACATCTGATAACATCACTTCCCAAAGAAAAAAATGAAACATAATCGTCATATCGTCACCCAACCAGTAGATGATATATTTTCTTGCAAATTTTATTCTCTATAGGGTAAACCGTCCTATCGTTGTGGTATGTCCTAATGTTGCGGTAGTGGTAAAATAGTCCATTCTGGATATACTAGCAATAAAAATAATTGTGGATCAACCAAAACTCTTCGAATCAATCACTAGAACACCTTTTGTTTGACAAAATTCCGTTCAAAATGATGAAAAATCAACGTTTTTAATTGAAAAATTGCATCCGAGCCTATTATTGCGGTAGTGCTAAGGTTCTATTGTTGTGGTATCATACTCCATAAGAAATACAGGCACTACCGCAACAATATGACTGACCTTCAAAAAATATCGCAACGATAGGAAACTGCGTCCATACGTTTAGCACAATTGACGTAATATTTACGAAACTAGAGCTTATAAGCATCCTACTTGACTACTGCAATGTAAAAAAAGATAAACAGTTCCTTTTTAAAGATTTTTCGATATCAATTTTCTTTTGACGCGGTGCTTAACCCCTCCATAATGGGTCGTTTTACCCTAATTCTGCATAAATTCTTATATTTCCATAATCGCATATTTGTAACATTTGCATTTTTGTCGATGTTGAGTTGAGCTCCGACTTCAAGAAAATTAATTAGCTCTTAGCTTAATTAGGGTGGTGACCGATCAACGAGAGAATGTGCAGGTTGAGGATCAAAGGCCGGTTCTTCAACTTCAGCATAATCAACGTCCATAGCCCACACTCCGGAAGCACTGATGATGATAAAGACGCATTCTACGCGCAGCTGGAACGTGAGTACGATAGCCGCAGACAGCAGACCCGCCTTTTTCAGGAGAAGAAACGCCGCCTGGAAGAAGCGGAGTGCGAGGAGATGGAACAGCTGTGCCGTTCTCAAGAAACACGCAAGTTCTATTAGAAGCTCAACGCATCCCGCAAAGGCTTCGTGCCGCGAGTGGAAATGTGCAGGGATAAGGATGGGAGCATCTTGATGGACGAACGTGTGGTGATCGAAAGGTGGAAGCAGCACCACGAGGAACATTTGAATGGCGCTGAGAGTACAGGCAGTGAAAATCAAGGCAACGGAGGAGATGACCACGTCAGTTCAGCGGACCATGGAAGCCAACCAGCCCCCACCTTGAGGGAAGTTAAGGATGCGATCAAACAGCTCAAGACAAATAAAGCAGCTGGTAAGGATGGTATCGGAGCGGAGCTCAACAAGATGGGCCCGGAAAAGCTGGCCACTTGCCTGCACAAACTGATAGTCAGAATCTGGGAAACTGAACAGCTACCGGAGGAGTGGAAGGAAGGGGTTATATGCCCCATCTACAAGAAAGGCGACAAGCTGGACCCTAGCAGCACATAATATGTTTTGCATGGGTTACTGTAACTAATATGTGATCGGATTTTAGTCACAATCAAGTTGCTATAACCATTTTGGTCTGACTTGTGCTCCCCGAGGAGTGTGAGAACTTTCCGCCTATAATGTGATATCCCAGATCATCTTCCGTCGTCTGTCACCATTAGTGAATGAGTTCGTGGGAAGTTATCAAGCCGGCTTCTTTGACGGCCGCTCGTCAACGGACCAGATCTGGGAGCGGGCCGTTTGGCATAAAGTCATTTGGCATAAGGTCATTTGGCATAAAGGCCATTTGGCATAACGGACATTTCTCGCTTAGACCTGTGCGCCGAAGTATTTGAGAACGGCGGCGGCGTAAGGCCATTTTTACACCGGCGGCGGCGGCGTCACGCCGTAAGCAACCCGACTAGAACAGCATAACAAAAATTGAACACAATTTTACCATATTGTGATATTTATAACTTATTTCGATACAATTTTGTTCTCAGTAGCCTTTATCTTTCAAATGTTGTAATAGGATTATATCATAATATGATTTGAAAAATGCTTAACACCGAATTGCCCAATAGTAGGCAATTAAAATAGATGTAGCAATGTCTCCCAGTCATAGATATCACAACGCTGATATACCTAATTTGAAAAGGTTGCCTTATTTGTAAAGTTGTTAATTTCATGTTCTCGAAAAATAGTCTAGTTCAGACAAAAAAAAATTATGATTGTTGATCACAATCTGGAGACCTATCACGACCTGTAAAAAGTCCAACTGCACAGAAACAATATATTTTGTATCTGATTCTGTTATAAATTTCTAACAAAATATGTTATTTTTATGATAAAATTGTAACAAAATTAGATAGTTTTTTTTGTTTCCAGTAGTGTAGTTTTTGATAGAAATTTAGATATTTTAACAACATCCTGCACCATGTTTCTAACAAATTTTGTTATAAAAATTTAGTATAACATAATAAAATAGGATGATATAATTTTGATATGACCTTCTAGTTGGGAATATTCGGCGGCGGCGGCGGCGTGAATCGGCGTGAAGAACTTTGAGCATACTACTACTTATAGTGCTTGTATAATGGAGTGAATGTATCTGAGGCCTAGAAGACTAAAATATAAGAGACCTTTTTGAACGATTTTGCTCTACGACCTACAAGCTGCCGGTGAGAGCGATGTTTTGTACAATTGCTAGCTATAGTCAGACTGATGGGGTGAACATCCTTATAGCTATAGCTGGTATCTCATTGGAAAGTAATTCGATTATAAATCCAAAAAATCCTTTGGAAATTCTTCAAGATATTCCTCAGAAAATTCAGAAAAGGAATTCTAAGAATTGATTTAGAATTTCCCTCATGCATTCCTTCAGAACTTCCTTCCAAGAAATCCCTTGAAAATTTATTTGGGTATTTCTTCAGAAATTCGTTTCGAAATTTCTCCAAAAGTTCCTTCAGGAATTTCCTAAGAAATTAGTTTAGGGATTGCTTCGGAAATTCTTTCACTGAGCCTTTGGGAATTGGGAATTCAAAACTTGTTTATGAATTCCTTTGAAAATTCCTTTAAGAATTGTTTAGAAAATACCCATGAAAAATCTTCCAAGAATTTCTACAGGAATACCTATGGACACTGTTTTAGGAATTATTTTAAATTCTTCGGGAATTTCCAATAAAAATTCTTCCAGTCATTCCTCTCAGAATTTATTCGGTAACTCCAAAAAGTTATTTTTCGTATTTTTTTTCGAAATGTTTCTCTGAAATTTATTTGGAACTTTCTCCAGGATTTCTTTCCGAATTTCCTATAGGAATTCCTTCGGACATTCCTCCGGAAATTCCTTTAGCAACTCTTCCAAAAATTCCTGCAGAATGTTGATCTTCGAAAATTTCCTTTAAGAATTCTTTCGGGAGTATCTTCTGAATTTTTTTTGAGAAATTCCTTATTTTTCAATCCATTGTTTAAGTGTTTTTAGATCGAAAATAAGTTTAACACTCAAATACCTTTTTCTCGAAAATTCCTTTAAAAATTTCTCCAAATCAGAATTCGTTCCGGAATTATTCCTGCAGGAATTTTGTACGGTTCACTGAAAAAAATCCTAAGAAAGTTCTATAGGGTTCCGGAGGGTTTCCTGAAGGAATCTTCGGATGAATGTCCAAATTAATTCCTGGTGGCTTTTTCAAAAAGATTTTCAAAGAAATTCCTGGAGAGATTTCTGACTCATTTCTTGAAAAACCGGAAGAAAAAAAACCGGAAATAGATTTTCGAACAGAATTTCTTAATGAATTTCTGAAGGAATATCCTAAGGAATTCTGAATGAAACTTGCAAAGGAATTTTTAATGGATTTTCCAAACAAGTAGCTATTAGAATATAAATAAAAATTTCTATATTTCTCCAAGAATTTCTCAGAAAATCCGGACAGCAGTAAAACAAACTCAATTTTGACTCTAGAATCAAGACTACATGCCAAGAAAATTCCCAAAATATCGAAATTGCGGATATAAACGTTCCGATAATTATAGTTACACTAAGAAAAAGTCACCAATTGAAATACCGTTTGTTTTTCAAGAAAAATGTTGATACCTCCTATAAATTACATCCTACTCTTTCACGTGATGTGCAAGTTCCGAATTTTTTGCTTAAAATTAGGAAAATATGAAGCTTTAATTCTTAATCAATTTTTTTTTTCGCACAGTATGGGTTATTTTTGGAACGTGTTTTTTGGTAAATTACCTAGAAAAGAAAGTAGAATATAATTTTCAATACAGACGCATAATAATGTCTGTCTTTCCGCATTAACGACGAGATCTGGCTGGAAAATAATTTCAATGACCTGAAAATTTCGAAAAACCACAAAAATATTTCGAACAAAGAATAATTATCATTAGTAGGGATATCGCTTTAGAATCAGACGATTTTCACGTACGGTTTATCTTGGAGTTTCAGCTGGACACTAATGACACAGACCACATTGCTCCAAAAACTAAAAAATGGTTGCATTGGTGAAAACGAGAGCTCGGAATAATTTTTAGTGTTTTTTAGGGCTAATCGCTATAAATTTGAAATTGTTCTGATTATTGTCCGTTAGCAATTATTTAAATTTTAAAATCTATAATGCTTGTTAAATGAGTATAAAAACCAGATAGAATGGATTAAGTAGTAATATTGATGAACATTTTTAAGTAATAAGTAAGAAAAACACGTTGTGTAAAATCCTCGAAACATGGCGAAAGAAAAATTATAGAACTTATAGAATTTAGAACATTCTGGAAAACTCCATGCTGTATGAAATTAAATAGAATGTTAGGCTATATGTAACCATAAAACAGTAAATTATTTGAATTTTTTTGAAAAATTCAATAAATAAAAAGTATTTATAATAATCGGAACGGTCTATATTTGGATTTACTAAAGAATTTCTTGGGAATTTACTGCATGTTCCTTTGAAAATTTCAAAGAATTGTTTTCGTAAATACCTCAAATAATTCCCTAGGAAATATATTTAGGAATTATTTCGGTAAGTCATCAAGAAACTCATTCTAGTAAACCTTCAAAAATTCCGTCAGAAATTCGATCGGGAATTACTCTTCCTTAAAAAACTTCCACAAATGGAACCAGGTTTTTCTTTGAAATTTCCCTCGAGAATTGCTTCAGAACTTGTTAGGACCGTAGGAAATTTCTTGAAGAATTCTTCTGGAAATTCCTTCAAAATTTCTTCTAAGATTAATACTGACAAATCCATCAGGACTTTCTTTAGAAATTCTTTTTGAAACAAAAGCTCAAAAAGGATTGCGTATCTATTTACTAGTCTGTTGGATTACACTGTTGAAAGGAGACTCTCTGTATCCCGCGGGCTTCGCGTAAGTGCTCTGCTTACGGGTCTGCCACTTCCGATTTCGCCCTTCATATAGCAGTGCATTGAAAGCAGAATGGTGATTAAACTTGACTGTACTATTTGGTGGAACCGTATGCAGAGCAAGACTCAACCCAGGATGGTGGATAACTGCATAAATACATAGGTAACTGTACCAGTTTTGGCCATGTTCCTAATTTGCCCAATTTTGCCCATAACTCTGAAAATAAAACAGCTTTTCAGGGTTTCCCAAATTAGGCTACATACTTTTAAAAATGCCTACAAAATTTCAGCAATTTCACTGGAACTTTTCCATGTATTCCATGAGATATTCCATTTCCTCGGAAATTCATCTAGTAATTCCTTCGCCATTTCCTTCCAAAATTCTAGGAAGAATTTTCATATATCAGATATAATTTCCTTCAAAAGGAATTACCGATATTCTTAAATTTCTTAAATAATTTCTTAGAATATTCCTCCAAGAATTTCTTCGGAATTTTCTTCAGGGGTTCCGTCAGAAAATCCTCCAGAAATTACAAAGGAGACTCTAAGAATTTCGTTTATTTCGTAATATCTGGGACACCGCAACTTTCCCGGTCGACTGGATGCAAGGTATCTTAGTGAAGGTGCCCAAAAAGGGTGACCTGACTGTATGCGATAACTGGCGAGGCATTATGTTGCTGTGTACCGTTCTCAAAGTTCTGTGCAAAATTATCCTAGCCCGGATTCAGGAGAAGATCGATGCGACTCTCCGGTGGCAGCAAGCCGGATTCCGTGCCGGAAGATCCTATGTGGACCATATTGTCACGCTCCGCATCATTCTGGAGCAGGTCAACGAATTCCAAGAGTCCCTTTACTTGGTATTCATTGACTACGAAAAAGCTTTCGACCGTCTCAATCACGAGAATATGTGGGGCGCCCTGAGACGCAAGGGAGTTCCTGAGAAAATCATCGGCCTTATCGAGGCACAGTACGAGGCCTTCTCGTGTAGAGTGCTGCACAATGGGGTCTTGTCCGACCCTATCCGGGTCGTAGCTGGTGTGAGGCAAGGATGTATTCTATCACCGTTACTGTTCCTCATCGTAATCGACGAGATTCTGGTAGATGCGATTGACCGTGATCCAAACCGCGGGCTGTTATGGCAGCCATTATGATAACCATGGAGCACCTAAATGACTTTGAATTGGCGGATGATGTTGCACTCCTCGCGCAACGGCGCTTTGATATGCAGAGTAAGCTCAACGACCTTGCCGAGTGCTCCTCTTCGGCAGGTTTAGTCATCAACGTCAACAAAACCAAATCGTTGGATGTAAACACGGTAACTCCTTCCAGTTTCACAGTAGCCGGGCAACCAGTGGAGAATGTTGAAAGCTTCCAATATCTTGGTAGCCAAATGGCGTCAGACGGCGGTACCAAGATCGACATAGGCGCACGGATCAAGAAAGCAAGGGCTGCCTTTGCGAGTTTAACAAATATCTGGAAAAACAGGCAGATAAGTGAACGCACCAAAATATGAATTTTCAACTCTAACGTGAAATCTGTGCTGTTATATGCTAGCGAAACATGGTGTGTATCAGTGGAGAACACTCAACGGCTGCAGGTGTTCATTAACAGATGCCTGCGGTATATAATTCGGGCCTGGTGGCCTCACAACTGGATCTCAAACAACGAGCTCCATCGTCGTTGTCACCAGAGGTCGATAGCAACAGAAATTCGGGATTGGAAGTGAGGCTGGGTCGGCTACACTCTACGTAGGGGCGAAATCTGTAAACAAGCATTAGACTGGAACCCAGCGGGACATCGCAGCAGAGGCAGACCCAGAGGCTCATGGCGGAGAAGCCTCAATAAAGAAATAAAAGAAGTCGACCGAAATCTAACCTGGCAACAGGTTAAAGCGATAGCCGGGCAACGCTCAGGATGGAGATCTTTCAAGTCGGCTGCACCACCGGAGGTGTACAGGATCCATAAGTAAAGTAAAACTCTAAGAATTTTCTTTATATGTTCCTGCAGAACTTCCTCCAGGACTTCCTTCGTAAATTATTTCAAGAAAACCAAGAAAATTTATATGGGAATTGTTTATCAAAATAAAGAATTTTATTAGTCTGTTGGATTACACTTTTGAAAGGAGATTACCTCTATCCCACGGGGTTCGTGCATGTGTCTCTGCTCTGCCTTGGTAATTCATCTAGTAATTTCTCCGGCATTTCCTTTCAAAGTTCTAAGACGCATTTTAGGATATTTCGAATTGCTAGAGCCATTTCCAAAGGCACTCCTAAAGAAATTACCGACATTTTCAAATTTCTTGAATAATTTCTTTGCTCATTCTTCCAAGAACTCCTTCAAAATTTACACTTCGTGGGCTTCGTGGCCGTGCGGTTAGCGACGTCAATCGTCTAAACGCATGTGCTGTGGAGTGTGGGTTCGATTCCCGCCCCGGTAAGGAGAAAACCTTTCGTAAAGCGAAAAGTTCTCCACTGGTCCACTGGGTGTTGTGTAAATGTCCTTGTCCGTTGTCTCATGCTAGATGTTAAGTGTTCAGTCTGTGCGACCTCTGGTCGAAGACGGTGATCCTGTCTTTTTTTTAATTTTCTCAAGGGATTCCTTCAGAAAATCCTCCTGAAATACGGGGATAAATCCAGAAAGTCCTTAAGACTAAGAATTTTCTGTATTTCTTCAGAACTTCCTCTAGGACTTACTTCGGAAATTATTTCAGGAAAACAAAGAAATTTCTTTGTTACTTTTTTATCAATATAAATCAAAACCAGTTTTTTTTTTCAAAACATTTCTGGCAATTCAAGTACAAGGAGGAGTGAAGGAAATATTCAATTTGGTGGGTCACATGCCCCATCGTGCTGTAGCTTTTGCATCGTATATCACGAAGCTATCACAATGATACTCCATGCCCAGGGAAGTTTGGAAAAAATCCTACCAGACTGGGAATCCAAATCCAACATTCATAGTGTTGACTTGTAGCCACGAATATAAGCACAATTAAGATATGTTAAATTCAAACCTTGAAAAAGATTATGAACCACCCAATGCGACCAGAATGAGGTTATTCCACATGAAGTTACATATGAGATCAGAAGTTCATCGCTACGCTTGTTGATTTGTAGGTCTGTAGCCAAGAAGATGACCTTAGATGACCTAACATTTAACATGCCAATGCAGGTAAGAGTGACAGGGATAGTAAACAAATCTGCTAAAGTTATAATAGCTATTTATTTATGCCTGATAGGTAGCCTTGGTTTTGCAGATGCATAAGAACTGCATACCGTCGTCGGGGGTGACAATG
This sequence comes from Armigeres subalbatus, assembly GCF_024139115.2. Lineage (NCBI taxonomy): Eukaryota > Metazoa > Arthropoda > Insecta > Diptera > Culicidae > Armigeres > Armigeres subalbatus. The sequence goes on along the minus strand of NC_085139.1, from coordinate 34,824,612 downwards.
GGTCAAATGGGGGTGAGAATGGGTCACTGTTTCAACTACTTAGAATGCGTGTAGAGTAGATTGAATGTATCTGAAGGCAAGAAGACTAAAATATAAGAGACCTTTTTGAATGATTTTGCTGTACGACCTCCACACCACCGGTGAAAGCGATGACCCATTCTCACCCCCCAGACCCATTGTCACCCCCGATGGCGGTATTGTGATTTTTGTGTTGGCCAATTATCGGCGTGAAATACGAAATTCGGCGGAGTGGTGGCAACCGGCGTATGGCGCGCCGCCGACACCTTAACCGGCGTCGGCGTATGCCAAAAAGTGTCGGCGGCGGCGGCGTGGCGCGGCGGCGCACAGGTCTATCTCGCTTAACTTTTCAAAAGGACCTAAGTAACATTTTTTTCATGAATTAATTTGAATAGCGCAATCAACAGAACAACATGAAAGCTATTGATTGCGCTATTCAAAATAATTCATAAAAAAAATGTTACTTAGGTCCTTTTGAAAAGTTAAGCGAGATTTGGCATAATTTTGACCAGCATCAAAAGTGAGGGTTTTTTGGAATAACGGACATTTGGCATAATTTTTCTTTGCGTTCGCTAAATGGTGACTAAGTGGTGCGGGAAACACCCCGGAAAAGTAAATATAACACCCGTCGATAACAATATTAAAAAGACATTATCCTCTCGTGGAAAGAATGCATTTGCGATGCAATGCAAAAGTAGGCGCATGCCCGGAATAGAGCAATTGTGGATGTAATCCATTCTTTAAAAGTAGGCGTGTGGTCGGATTATGGCAATGAAGGATGTGATCTCTTCTTTAAAAGTAGGCGCTTGCCCGGATTCAGGCAATGGTGGATGTGATCCCATCTTTAAAAGTAGGCGCTTGCCCGGATTATGACAATGGTGGATGTGATTCCTTCTTTAAAAGAAGACGCTTGCCCGGATTGAGGCAATGGTTGATGTGATCCCATCTTTAAAAGTAGACGCTTGCGCGGATTATGACAATGGTGGATGTGATTCCTTCTTTAAAAGAAGACGCTTGCCCGGATTGAGGCAATGGTGGATGTGATCCCTTCTTTAAAAGTAGGTGCATGCCCGGATTCAGGCAATGTTGGATGCGATCCCATCTTTAAAAGTAGGCGCTTGCATGGATTATGGCAATGGAGGATGTGATCCCTTCTTTAAAAGTAGGCGCTTGCCCGGATCATGACAATGGTGGATGTGATTCCTTCTTTAAAAGAATGCGCTTGCCCGAAGTCAGGCAATGGTGGATGTGATCCCTTCTTTAACGGTAGGTGCATCTCCAGATTAAGTCCATGGCGGATGCGATTCCTTCTTTATAAGTAGGTGCTTGCCGGGAATAAATCAATGGTTGATGTGATCTCTTCCCCGAGTAGCACAATTCAGATTGATATGGTTGCAGTAACTTCATATGTGACTTGATTGGTTTTAGTAACTCGTCTACGACAAGTGTATTGCTTGAGTTTTTAAAGTTAGGCACTTGCCCGGATTAAGGCAATGGTGGATTTGATCCGGTCTTAAAGCGCATGCCCGGATTGACGCAATGGTGGATGTAATCCCTACTTTAAAAAAACTGAAGTAATTCTGCCGTTTTGTTATTTCGTTCTTCCGGAAAATGTCTACCATCAGTCTGAATTCATCAGAAAACAGCCTCGACGTACTTTATCTAAGCTTAACAATACATGAAATATCCCTTTCGCTTTCACAGTTTGAAATTATGCCAAATGTCCGTTATGCCAAATGACCATTATGCCAAATGACCTTATGCCAAATGGCGTTATGCCAAATGACTTTATGCCATATGACCCAGACCCACCAGATCTTTACTGTACGGCAAATCCTTCAAAAATGCCGTGAATATCAGGTCCCAACGCACCATCTGTTCATTGATTTCAAGGCAGCATACGACAGTATAGACGGCGTAGGCCTATGGAAAATTATGTTAAGCTGGGAAGCTTACCAGATTGATCAAAGCAACGGTGTATGGTGTGCAAAACTGTGTGAAGGTTTCGGGCGAACACTTCAGTTCGTTCGAATCGCGCCGAAGACTAAGACAAGGTGATGGACTTTCATGCCTGTTATTCAACATTGCGCTAGAAGTCTACCTTGGATCCTTTCTAACGGCTGAAAACAATGTTAGTCGTGAAATACGAAGGCGCATCGTGGAAATCGGGCCTACTACGGGCTCCAGAAGAAACTGCGGTCAAAAAAGCCAAATGTATCATGTACAAGACGCTGATAAGACCAGTAGTCCTCTACGGACATGAAACATGAACAATGCTCGAGGAGGACTTGCAAGCACTCGGAGTATTCGAGAGACGGGTGCTTAGGATCATCTTTGTGCAAGAAGACGGTGTGTGGCGGCGAAGAATGAACCACGAGCTCGCCCAGCTCTACGGCGAAACCAAAGGTAGCCAAAGGCGGAAGAGTACGATGGGCAGGACATGTTTCAAGAATGCTGGACTGCAACCCTTCAAAGATGGTGTTCGCTTCCGATCCGGCAGGTACGAGACGGCGTGGAGCACAGCGAGCTAGGTGGGCAGAGGTGCAAAACGACTTGGCGAGCGTGAGGCGCTTTCGAGGATGGAGGGATGCGGCCTCGATGCGGCTTTTTAAGATGTACTGAATCGTAGTTTCGGCAGAAGCTGCAGAAATGTTGTTTTGGAATTTTTTCATATTCTGAATTTCTATAAAGACTCATGAATATTTGTGCTTGGACACTGTTTCCATCTAAGTTCGAAAAACTTTGAAACCGATTCTAAATTTCCACAGGAAAATCTATTGATATTCCAATGTTTTCTGAATTTCTTCAAAAAGCCATTTGAATTTCCATGGCAAATTCCTCAACGAAATTTTTGTTCGAATTTTTCCAACAAATTCCTTTATGTTTCATCAGAACATTTGTCTGAAGAGTTTTCTCGAAATGCTTCGAAATTTTCTTACCTCGGGAAAATCCCACAGATTTTTATTAACTTCCGGACGGATTTTTTGGTCATTGTTCTAAATGTTCATTGATTTAAATGTAATTAGAATTACGTTAAGCAAAGTTATACTGATTTCATGTTCGCAGTTCGCCTATCATAACCCTTTTGTCTAACCACTGTTATGATAAATGATTATGCGGGATGATCGTAGATTGTATTTCATTGAATAATGTTTCACGTTTCATAGCTGTGCTATATTGCAAACGAAAAAAACCCAAACGTAGACTTTTAAAACACCTCCCCCCTTAAGAGTCTACGTGGTTTGTGGACTGGACAGCCCCTGAGCGATTTTCTTTCATGTGAAATTCAAACTCCCCATTAATTCAGTTGCCTTCCTAACGTCCGGCTCAGCTTTATTCTCTTCATTGGTTTCGCTTGGTTGCTTGTTATATTACAATATGTAGATTTTTGCTTTGATAGCTCTCAATAATTGATGCATAGTGTTTCCTTTGCTTGTGTATACATTCATTTAAAATGCGCTTCTTTATTATTGATAATGTCTTTTTTTACTTATACACTGGTCATAACATTATGGTTTGCTAGTTTAAAATACGGGTTTGTAAAACAGTTTGCATGAACAACGGTACGTGTATAAATTTTATGAAGTTATTTCAATTAACCATTTCAATGCCCTGCTTCCCATAGTGTTCGACTTCATGGGTTCCTTTGATTGTTAATTGCTTGCTCCCCCGGTAACTCGCTTCTTCTTTTTTCTACAAACCTTGGTCAAGTATGAAGCGGAAAATAGTTTTTTTTAAATAATGCGGCTGGATTTTTTTGCGAAGTCGGCCATTTTGCAACAAATCAGAAGATTAGGGTTGGAATTCAGTGATATTTTGCGTTCGGTGATTTCTTATTTACAGTAGGGCTCTCTACTATATCAAATAGATCAAAGCGTTGATGTACAGTGGCCCATGTGTGCTGGTCCATGGAATTTGCTTGATACATCCGTCCAGACTGGTTCATGCTCTCCAAAAAAAGTTGACCATCGATTTATCCTGTGTTTTGTAAACCATATTTAATAGTTTCTCTTAACAATATATTACACACATTGAGTCTAAGATTTTAAATATATATGTTTTTGGCACATTAGCACACGTCTCCTTCTCGGTAGTTTGGTATTTTAACAGTTGATGTCGATTAGTAGCAATGGCACGATAGATTAAAGTATGATTTGTTGTATAGGTCACACATGTTCATTCAAAACAACGCAAACAAAACAAAACATTCGTTGGTAGCAGATTGGATAAGTGTTCTGGGGGCATGCCGCTCTGTTGATGGGATGTGTATGCAGTCATTGTTCGTGTCTTATTTTCGGGCCCAACAGTGATCATCCGATCCAGTGAATTTCGACACGACTCAGGTGGATTGCGGTTGGTGGTCGCCTGTTCGTATTAACGTCTGCCAAGACCAAAGTTGTATCGATTCGGGAGACGTTTGTCTTCATACTGACGCTTGCCCAGTCCGAAGTCGTATGCTCGTCTTTTTCCCAGACCGAAGTGATACCGGTAGGCTGCTGAATGACAGAAGTAGTAAGTTTGGGTTAGTATTTAAGTATTTAGTTAGCATCAGTTAGTATTTTTATGTCACCCCTGTTTTTTATTTATTTCTGATCCACACAAAAATAGTAGTTTGTGCAACTAGTTGCAAAAAGATGAATTTTTCAGCCCGAGTTGTACGTTTATCCAACGAGGCTTGCCGAGTTGGATAAATACTACGAGTGCTGAAAAAATCGAGTTTTGCAACGAGTTGCACACGCTATTTTTTGCAATGACGAAAAATGGGCTTTAATATGATAAATCTATACCAAAATTGTACAATCGAATTTACTCCACATGATCATTAATGCCAATAAATTATGTTGCGGCAGCGAACAATAAGATTCCATCTTATCGTGCCAAATTGTATAGCTTGAAAAGCTATGAAACGATGGATGCAATTGCCTTTGAAAAATGTGATGTTATGTCCAACAAACCATTTCATTTATTACGAGACTCTTAGAGTACACTATTTTAACACTCACCCAAACTAATTCAGCTAAATGTAGTCAAGTAACTACTGTCCCAATGTAGGTTTTTCATTATAGCACCCAAATGAGTGCTATAATGAATATTATGCAACCCATTTGAGTTGCATAATGGTCATTAAAGCACCCATTTTGTTGGTATGGAAAAGTAGGCCGTTTTATCACTCAAATGACAACTGTAAACCAGGTATTATGATCAGGAATTGCAAAAATATCTTTTTTCCATTTCTTTGCCTTCGTAAATTTATTTGCATTCTTCAATTCGATTGCAAGTCAATTAAGGATTGAGTAGGAAAATGTTGACCTGATACACGTTTGATCGCGAGCTCTATTATACGAACTGATGGAGACGCATGGTGCGTTAACACTACAAGTACCGAGCCAAGATTTGTAACGTTAAGTACTAAGGTCACAAAAAACGTGGATCGGAAACTTTGAGCACTCACACCTCAGCCGTTGTTTAACCAAATCTCTTGATTTTTTCACAGAACATTCTGTGGGATGTAAAAAATTGGATATTGAAGGCAGATTACATATTCAAATAACGGTCACTGATTGTGGAAAGTAGGTACCGTCAACTGGGGGGAAGATGATCATTTTTAACACAAAACATGCAATAACAATGTGTGTTTACATTTTAAATCGAAACGAATATTTTCAAAACATGTACTGCTATACGTTGCAATAATCAACAACTTTAGTTTTCTGAAATGCATTCGCATTTATTGAAATTAATTAAATTATCACACATTTTTTGAGTAATCTGGTTTGGGGTGAAGTTGATCAAGACAGCTCTACTAAAATCATTATGACCTAGTAGTCAAAATACATTAGGTTATTTGTATGAATGTTTAATTTACATCGTAAAGAAGTCTACGAAGTCAATATTTGAAACGAAAAAAGCGTCATTTATGACTATCTCTCTCTTTCTTCTACAAAATACATTTTCATGATTATAATCGAAAAACTCGGATTTCTACCTAGCGGTAACATTACTTGAACGGAAAATATTGTTGATTACCGTTTCATAAAAAAAATTGGCACTTTTGACTGACACATCACATGATCATCTTCACCTCAATGATCATCTTCCCCCCAGTTGACGGTACAAAATTAGTTCATCGAGCTATTCAATTTTGTATTGCTTATAGAATAAAAAATCTAATGAATTTTGAATAATACATGTTTATTCCGATACCAACATTACGTTGCAAGGCCTTCCTTAGCCGTGCGGTGAGATGCGAAGCTACAAAGCAAGATCATGCTGAGGGTGGCTGGGTTCGATTCCCGGTCCTGTCTTGGAAATTTTCTTGACTTCCCTGGACATAAAAGTATCATCGTTTTAGCTTTATGATATATGAATGCAAAAATGGCAGTTAATAACTGTGGATGTGCTGATCGAACAGCCAATAGAACATATCTAAACACGTTCTTAGAGCCTCTGAAGAGAATTTTAGAAAAGTGAGTATATGAAAAAATGTATAATAAAGTATGTAAATGAAAAGTAAAAGTAGCTTGCATATATACCACATCACGTCATATTTTCCTGAAAAGTTGTTTACCTCGAGCCATAACAGTATCCAATAGTTCCTTTCTGAAGGCATCCTTTTATGAGTTGAACCAAACTTTGTAATCGATGTTATCGTTCTCGATTTCAAATTTGAAGGGTTCTTGTTGTTATTCCACCAAAAACTCACTAGATCTCCATTAAATTTTTTTTCGAAAGTACCTATCTCAAAAACTCCCCAAAAAACTGAAAACATTGGAAATTTCAGAGAAAGCTAAATTCAAAAGGCTTCTACTAGAATTCTTATAAATCCTGAAATAATTTTATAAAATCCTCCAGAAATATCAACATCTACATGTAACTCTGAATAAATACTAAGGGCCGAGGGGATTTCTTCTGGATTTCTGGAGAAATTATTATTTATTCTGATGATCTGGGGATGTTCCTGATGAAAATATGGGGAAGTTATTCTATTGAGACAGGAAGGACTTTCAGTGAATATCTTAAAGAGTTTTTAGTTGAATTTTTGGAAGGGTTTTCATTGAATATGCTTGAGGAATTTTCAGTGATGCTCCTGAAACGTGTTAGAATTCTGAAAGGAATTCCTGGGAGATATTGTTGAAGTATTTACCGAAGGAATTCGTTGATGAATACCTGAAGGTATTTCAGAAAAACCCAGATTAATCCACCTAGCGGTGATGGTGCCTTTCTCGTTCGTTCAAAAGGTTTGGAAAAATCTAAAATAACACCAATATGTGGATTGGTCTTATTTTTCATTTTTGTTTATATGCATAAAAAAAATCTCGCCAAACGCAATTTGTTGCAAACAAATCGGATGAGCATAAGAGCAAAAAATGGCATTTTATTTTGTAGTTTTGAAATTAGTCATTTCGCCATAACTTTTGACCCATTTGTACGATCCGGCCAAGTTTCTATATGAAACAATGGGACAAGATTCTGCGTCTAATGCAATCTGATGCGAGAGACCTGAAAAGCACACATATTGCACATCAATCACAGTAACTTATATATGACCCGATTCAGTCACAATATGGTTACTGCAACCAGATTTGTTGAACTTGTGTTGCTTGGGGAATAGATGAAGTCTAAGTGCTAAAAAAGTGTGCTAGACTTTTTTGAGCTCTTTTTCACAATAAATAGTAATTTTACCATAACTTCTAAGCCCAAAGTCCGATCTGGCCAATTTTCAATAAGAATCAATGAGACATTCTGCGTCGAATGCAACTTGCTGTGAGCAAATCGGTTGAGGATAAGTGTCCGAAAAATGAGTAACATTTTTTACGAGATTTTTTCGTACGAATTTGTATTTTGGCCATAATTTTCGATCCCATAGTCCGATCTGGCCAATTTCAAATAGGAAACAATGAGACAGGATTCTGCGTCGAATGCAACTTGTTGCGAGCAAATCGGTTGAGGATAAGTGCCCGAAAAATGAGTGACATTTTTTACGCGATTTTTTCGTATGAATTTGTATTTTGGCCATAACTTTCGATCCCATAGTCCGATCTAGCCAATTTCAGAAAGAAAACAATGGGACAGGATTCTGCGTCGAATGCAGTTTGTTGCGAGCAAATCGGTTGAAGATAAGTACCCGAAAAATGAGTGACATTTTTAACGCGATATATTCGTATGAACTTGTATTTTGGCCATAACTTGCGATCCCATAGTCCGATCTGGCCAATTTAAAATAGGAAATAATGCGACAGGATTCTGCGTCGAATGCAACCTGTTGCGAGCAAATCGGTTAAGGATAAGTGCCCGAAAAATGAGTGACATATTTCACGCGATTTTTTCGTATGAATTTGTATTTTGGCCATCGCAAGTATCCCATAGTCCGATCTGGCCAATTTCAAACAGGAACCAAAAAGACAGGATTCTGCGTCGAATGCAACCTGTTGCGAGCAAATCGGTTATGGATAAGTGCCCGAAAAATGAGTGACATTTTTTGAGAAGTTTTGCGCACACACACACACACACACACACACACACACACACACACACACACACACACACACACACACACACACACACACACACACACACTTACACACACACACAGACATCACTCCAATTCGTCGAACTGAGCCGATTGGTATATAACACTATGGGTCTCCGGGCCTTCTATAAAAAGTTTGTTTTTGGAGCGGTCATATAGCCTTTACCGTATACTTAGTATACGAGAAAGGCAAAAAGATTTGAATTCCTGCAGAAATTCCGAAAGTAGTTCCAGGAGGATTTCCATGAGAAGTTTCTCCAGGAATTCTAGTAGGAATATTTGGAGAAAGACCAAGAATAATTCCTAGAGGAGTTCCACAAGATGTTTCTGCTGTGGTTCATCCAGGAATTCTTTCGGATGTTCTTCCAGAAATTCATTTTGGAATTCCTAGTGCAGAACCTCCATCAAGAAATTCCTCTTTGAGCTCCATCACGAATTCCTCCTAAAGTTTCTTCAGGAATTTCCTCCTGGCGTCTCTTCGACAATTCTTCTTCAAATCCCTTTAATAATTTTACCAGGGGTTCATCCATTATTTTTTTTGAGTTCGTGCAGGAATCCTTACTGGAGTTTCTCCAAGAGCTTACTTACTTACTTATGAGTCCTGTACACCTCCGGTGGTGCAAAGGACCGACTTGAAAGATTTCCATCCTTAGCGATTTCCAGCTATCGCGTTAACTTGTTGCTTTCTTGGTACTTCTGGAGTTCTCATGCAGGAATTCATCCAGAAATCCTACAGAAATTCATCCTGAATTTATATCCCAGGAATTCATTCTAAATTCCCTCTGGATTTCATTCTAAATTCCACCATGACTTCATTCTGAATTTCCCCATGAACTCGTTCTGAATGTCCCCAGGAACGTTCATTTTAAATTCCCCCGGGAAAATTCTTTCAGAATTCTTCCAGGAACTCATTCTGAATTCCTAAAGAAATTAATTTTGAATTCCATTTAGAATTAATTCTGAATTCCTTTTAGAATTCATTCTGAATTCATACCGGAATCCATTCTAAATGCATCCAGGAATTCAATCTGAATTTCCCCAGGCCTGAGTTATTCCAAGAATTCATGGATGCCTGGGGTAACTCCAAGATAAAAATTTCTGGAGGAGCTTCCAGAAGATTTTTTGGAGAAACTTCAGGCGATCTGCTGAAAGAACTCCAACAATGAATTCCTGAAGTAATTCCAGGAGGAGTTCCTTGAGGAATTAAGAATGAATTCCTGGGCCAAATCAGAATAAATTCCTGGGAATATTCAGAATGAATTCCTGGAGGAATTCAGAATGAATTCCTGGAGAAATTCAGAATTAATACCAGGAGGAATTCAGAATGAATTCCTGGAGGAATTCGGAATGAATTTTTGGAGAAATTCGGAATGAATTCCTGGAGGAATTCGGAATAAATTCCTGGAGGAATTCGGAATGAGTTCCTGGAGGAATTCGGAATGAACTCCTGGAGGAAAACGAAGTGAATTCCTGGAGGAATTCGGAATGATTTCCTGGATGAATTCGAAATGAATTCCTGGAGGAATTCAGAATGAATTCCTGGTGGAATTTGGAATGAATTCCTGGTGGAATTCGGAATGAATTTCTGGAAGAATTCGGAATGAATTCCTGGAGGAATTCGGAATGAATTCCTGGAGGAATTCGAAATGAATTTCTGGAGGAATTCAGAATGAATTCCTGGTGGGATTTGGAATGAATTTTTGGAGGAATTCGGAATGAATTCCTGGAGGAATTCAGAATGAATTCCTGGTGGGATTCAGAATGAATTCCGGGTGAAATTCGGAATGAATTCCTGGAGGAATTTGCAATGAATTCCTGGAGTAATTCGGAATGAATTCCTGAAGGAATTCGGAGTGAATTCCTGAAGGAATTCAGAATGAATTTCTGGAGGAAATTGGAATGAATTCCTGAAGGAATTCGGAATGATTTAGGAATAAATTCCTGGAGGAATTCAGAATGAAATTCGAAACGAATTCCTGGAGGAATTCGGAATGAAGTCCTAAAGAAATTCAGAATGAATTTATGGAGGAATTCGGAATGAATTCCTGGAGGAAATTGAAGTGAATTCCTGGAGGAATTCGGAATGAATTCCTGGAAGAATTCGGAATAAATTCCTGGAGGAATTCGGAATGAATTCTTGGAAGAAATCAGAATGAATTCCCGGAGAAACTCGAAATGAATTCCTGGAGGAAATTGAATTGAATTACTGGAGGAATTCGGAATGAATTAGGAATGAATTTCTGGTGGAATTTGGAATGAATTCCTGATGGAATTTGGAATGAATTTCTGGAGGAATTCGGAATGAATTCCTGGAGGAATTCGGAATGAATTCCTGGAGGAATTCGGAATGAATTAGGAATGAATTCCTGGAGGAATTCAGAATGAATTCCTGGTGGAATTCAGAATGAATTCCTGGTGGAATTCGGAATGAATTCCTGGAGGAATTCGGAATGAATTTATGGAGGAATTCGGAATGAGTTCCTGGAGGAAATTGAAGTGAATTCTTGGAAGAAATCAGAATGAATTCCTGGAGAAACTCGAAATGAATTCCTGGAGGAAATTGAATTGAATTCCTGGAGGAATTCGGAATGAATTAGGAATGAATTCCTGGTGGAATTTGGAATGAATTCCTGGTGGAATTTGGAATGAATTCCTGGTGGAATTTGGAATGAATTCCTGAAGGAATTTGGAATGAATTCCTGGAGGAATTCGGAATGAATTCCTGGAGGAATTCGGAATGAATTCCTGGAGGAATCCGGAATGAATTCCTTAAAAGAATTCCACGAGGCATTCAAAATGAATTCCATGAGGCATTCAAAATGAAAGTTGAAAGGTGGAGATTGAATTCCTTATTTAATTTAGAATGAATTCCTGGGGAAATTCGGAATGGATTCCGGGGGGAGTTCAAAATGAATTCCTCAGGGAATTCAGGATGAGTCATATGTGATTCCTTCAGAAGTTCTTAAAAGTTAATCCAGAAATTCTTCTTGGAGCTCCTCCAGGATTTTTTGCTGGAGTTTCTCCAAAAATTCTTCTTGGAGCTCATCCAGAAACTATTCCTGTAGATCCTCCTGTAGTTCTTCTCAATATTTCTTCTTTGATTTTTCAGGAGCTCTTCCAGGATTTCTTTGTGAAGTTCTTTCAGGATTTATTTCTTGGAGTTCCTTCAGGAATTCTATCTGGATTTCCTCCAGAAATACTTTTTGGATTTCAGCAAGGATTCCTTCCTAGATTTTTATCAAAAATTCATCTTTGAGTCTTTCCAGAATCTTATCTTGGAGTTACACAAGGAGTTCATCCAGGATGTCTTGGAATAACTCATGCCGCCGATCACGTCGGTTCAAACTTTTAGGAATGACAAATGTGAAAAGAAGAAATCATTCAACAACAGAATTTTTAAATTTAGAATTTGCCGCGAAAATTCGGAAAACTTCCAGTGGAAACTACATAATTTTTTTTTGTGAAAAACCCAAAAATTCATTGGGAATTCCGAAAATATTTCAGAGAATATCGCTTGTATATTCCATGGAAGAAATTCCGAAAAATATTCCTCCTCGAGAATTTCGAAGATTTTCTCAGAAAATCCGTGGAATTTCTTATGTGGACCCAAGAAAGCAAAGCAAAATTATATCAAACTTATAACAACTTCAGATATAAATAACAACTTTAATATAATGCCAGTTACTAATGCCATTCGTTTCGAGTAATAATTTTATCAAGATATTTTTCATTATTTTGGTTTGTTATCATTTTCCCTTTTTTAAGTACTAATTGTAATTTAATCTGTTCACAACTTAATAACACCAGCTGCTACAAATCGGTTATTTTATTCTGGTTGGGTATCCAAAGAATTTCTATACTTTTAAGAATATGTAGAGGAGAAAATGCCGCCAAGCCAAATCCCGACAAACTCCGCCGCCTACGATTTCTAGACCAGCGCATACCTCTAACTCCAGGAGGAATTCCTGTAGAAAAAGTGGGGGGACTTCAGATGAATTCGTGGAGTAACTTCTGGAAAAAAAATCACTGGATCTTTAGGATGGATTCCTAGAAGAGCTTCGGGAGTCTCGAGGAGAAATTTCTAATGGAACGAAAGAAGGAATCAATGGAGGAGTTCCAGGATGATTTCTAGAAGGAACTCTCAAAAATATCTGGGTGGAGTTATCGTAGGAGCTCCAGGAGGAATATCTGGTGGAATTCGAGAAGGAATTCTAGGAGGAATTTCATGACACGTTTGTGGAAGAACTTCAGGGTGGAGTTGAATAGGAACTGCTGGATAAATTGCTATGGGCTCCCTAGGGTGAATTCCTTGGTTAACTCCAGGATTTTCGGAAGAATTGCTGAATTTTTTGGCTGAACTCCAGGAGACTTGGAGGAACTGCAGAAGAAATTTCTGGAGAAAGTCCCAATGATCTCTTAGTGTAGTTCCTTGAAGAAATCTAGGGGGAATACCTGGTTAAACTCCAAAAGGAATTTATATAGGAACTGCAGGTTAAATTCTTAAGCTTTATTAGAACTTTCTGGAAGAACTATAGGAGGTATTCAACGAGAATTCCTAAATTCTCAAATTCCTAAGCTCCGCAACTCATCAATTCCTAAATTCTTAAATTTCTAAATTTCCAAATTCCTAAATTCCTAAATCTATAAATTCCCAAATTCCTTCGTTCGTAAATGCCTAAATTTATAAATTCTTATATTGCTGAATTCCTAAATTCCCAAATTTTTGAATTCCTAAATTCCTGAATTCCGGAATCCCTAATTTCATAAATTGCTAAATCCCCAAATTTTCAAAACTTTCAAAATCGTAAATTCCCTGAGTTCCTATTTTCCTAAGTTCGTCGCCGCCAACAACCAGGACGATAGGCAAGAAGATTCACGCTTCGATTGTGTGCTATTCAATAGATGGTCTCTATGCCGCTTCATACTTGCTCGCACCCTAACGAACGGCTATCAATCTGTTGATTTTTAAATAATTACTTTCGTTTATCGATTATCCCCAATACTTTGAGTAAAACTCAAGACAAAATTTTCAAAACGACTTGTCTGCTTTTGAAAACAAAGATTCAAACGACGAATTGACGAATCTGATAACTGATCAGTAAAGCCGATAAATAAATCAATATAAATAAATCCAAAATTTGACATATCTTCATTACTTGTCATTGTTCAGATTGCAGTTTTCAGTCTGGCCAGCGCAGTTGCGCCGCGATTCAACTTCGATTCCCCCAGTAACCATAGTTCAACTGCACAAATCATCCAGTTTCTAATCCCATTTTCTCTGTATAAGAAAATTATTAATTTTTCTTGCTCATTTTTTTACAAACTGGATTTTTAGAAACACAGATAAAACGAACTAATGATATAACATAATGTTAATTTTCATTTGATGGCATAAAATTCTGAATGATTTTAATTCGAACGGCTTTTATACAAAGAGTGCGCTACGACCTGCAAGCAACATATTGCGACTTGTAAGTGTTGCGTGAAATTAGTGGAATAAAATGCAAAAAAAAACAATTCGATCTTTATCACATAAATTTCAAACTAGTTTACAAATTTTCATTTACCTGATGAACGTTTCTCTGCCGATTGATCCTTATCACTATCATAGTCCAGAGCATTTTTCGATATCAGTGAGGAATAGTCATCGCTCCAACTGGGTACATTATCTTCTTCGTAGTCCAACAAACTGTTCCTGAAAAAGACCATCTTTCGTTAAGAACCTGTCCACCCATCACCTATTCAACCTCACCTGGCTCGCTTTCCCAGCCCGAAGTTGTAGTGGGGCAACCGCTTCGCTCCGGGAACATCCTCGATGACGTACCTCCGCTTGCCGAGTCCGAAGTTGTACTTGGGCGAACGCACAGCCAGCAAGTGCTGGTAGGTGGACTGGGAGATCTCCTGTTGGCCCCGGTCGTCCCCGATGTCGGATTCTGAGCTACCACCGCCGCCCGCGGTCCCACTGCTGAACAGCGAATGGTCCGATGTGCCCGAGCTGGATCCAAGCCCCGCCGAACCGTACGCCACACAGGCCAGACTGAGGACGATGGCGGTGTAGCTCATGATGACCACCGGCGTTGTGCTTGGGCGCATTTTGTCGCAAGGTGTGGGTTTCACTTTTGGCACTGGAACAGGTGGGTCCTGGGAAAATTGAAATGCGATAATAAAGCATCAGTGAAAGAGAAATAAATCCAGGTGGTCTGCAGTAGATTAGCTTCCTATTTTGGGTTGTAAAAAAGTCGTAAAAAGAATGGAATAAAGCACGCAAGGTGAAAACAAGTCTGGCACACATTCCATTCGAGTGAGTAACATTTCAATTTTAAACTTCCATCCGCAGAACAAAAAAGAAACTCAACGAATATTATGTCCTGCGGTCCCAATTTCGAATTCAGCCTATCGAATCAGTCACAGGTCACTTATTTAATAGGCTTTTAACTTTGTGATTCTTCACAAAGTAATACCAGATTTCTATAATTTTCGACTACTGCTTAGTATGATATAAAATGGGATCAATAAGATTAAGGCGAGTGCTTCGTCCAGGGCTTATTCTCGCTAAAGGCACTACGGCTCTACCAATATGTCAAGGGGCGAAGAACAAGTTTCCCTAATCGTTTAATCCTTCCGTGAGATAAGCTGATGGTGGTATTCGATTGTGTTAAAATTAATCCTTCGTCGTACTTTCTAACACTTCGGTCGATCAGATCTCGGCTGATAGCTCACACTTCCCCTCATTCAGGAACTGTACGAGATTATGTTTAACTGCCAAAATGCCAATCGGTTAAATGTTCAGGTCAAAAAAGTTTAAAGATGGAAAAAGTTCGTTTGGAACAACTCTAGTTTTGGATGTTCGGTTTATTTACAAGTGAAATTAGAGTCGAACTGATTTTTTTTATAGAGGGTATCGAAACTCTGCAAACAAGCACCCAGGTGAGGCGACAGTTATATAGTGTCATGAGTTTGTTCTCGCAATTTTCTTCCGAAATGCACAAACCCACTGAAAATGGATTATTCGGGTTCTGATTCACTACATATGAGCGTTCTTACTATTGAAATCAAATTGGCCTATAGAACAACATTGTTAAAAATTCTCCAGATGTAGAATAACATCGCACAGCTCAAACTATGGAGCGATATCCTAACCTTTGCTCAGAAAATAATGCAGCTACATTTCGTAGATTTAGAGCCAGGTGCGCGTTAATTGTATCCCATCAGTTCCTCTCTAAGTAACACCTTTCACTCCATTATCATTGAAAGCAGTTATCTGATATAAACTGAATGAGTCAAACTTGACGTAGGTCATGATTAGATTGTTGATAAGAAATACAACGCTGCTTGTAATATGAGTAACTTGATTGCACTTTCACAATAATATGACTACAGAGCATTTACCTTTACAACTGGAAACGATGTTCATGAATGAGTGGAAAAGATAATTTCAATTGGCCTTTATTGTCTTTAAGATAGCTAAAATTACAATTAAGTGATGAAGTGCCATCCTTACTGATTGAACAATTTGCGATGTGGCAGATAACGATGGCGGTGTGGTGATAAACCTGAGAGCATGCGTGCAGGACATACGATATCCGGCTTCGGATCTCTAGGAAATCCTGGCGGATATTGGCCGGCTGAAAACAACAAAGCCCACGATGGTGAGGCACTGGCTAGAGCGTTGCACTGGATAATTACCAAGGTTTGGGAGGAGGAGGTTCTGCGCAGGAGTGACTACGGTTGATCACGGCGACGATGGATCGCACTTTTATGGTGCCTCTCTGCAATGATTGCCAGGAAAACTTCGCTCATGAACTAAATTGCAATGCATTGTCAATGTCTCTGAAAAGCTTCTCAGAGAACATTGAGCACACATTGATGCAAAATCATAAGATGTTAACAAGCTTCAAGAGCTTCAACAATATACATTGCGAAACAATTACTCACAATTACCAACATTGAGCGGGGCTTCATCAATGCCACCAACAACAGCTAAACATACGCCACAGAAATGAAAAATAAAATCTTAGCATTTTTGGACACACCTGTGGAAACGGCGGTAAATAGCACCCCGAGTAGGCTTCGCCGCGAGGCGCGAACGGTTGACTACATACATACACGTGATCATGTAACAAGAGTACCGCCATAGGGGGTAAGTATAAGTCTGGGGGGGGGGTGGATTGATTCTCGACTCGAGTCAAGTACAAGACACTGAAGACGGCCTTACTGTTGAGGTCGAAATACGTATCTGTCAAGATACAATTAAGTGGTGGAATTCAATGGGATTGTATAAACTCGTCTTATGACAAGTGAAGACATTCCACTAAAAAGCTCAAAATAATTTTCTTATTTAAATTCAGCCCAAACATTGGAAGCAACATATTAAAAAATTATTCCAAACACAATGCACCACATGCTATTTGTAAAATATTTTTAAATCTTCTAAGGTGTAGTGATGAATAGTTGCCTATTTTTGGTAGCGTATTGGAGATTAAAGAATGGATCAACTGGAAAAAATAAGGGGCTGAGAAGTCCAATATAATTTATTTCGTTATCGTTTCAAAGAGCGAAGAATGGTGCTTAAACCTAGGGACATTTACCAGGGCTAGCTTAATAGCTTCTGTTGAACTGAGAAACGACTTGATTTCATCTTCCCTTTCCAATGGACCAAAAAATCTGTATGAATTATATTCCCTCTTGACACAACACGAACTAGATGAACAACACCAGCAATAACAACCAGAAAAACTTCTTCTAGATCTAAACGAATACGTCTTTCGGAAAGCTTACAGACTCCTCTTCCGGTTGGCGTTTTCTTAGCAACTAGAGCAGCTCATCTGAATAAATCCATATTACATGATTTTTCCAGGTGCTTTACATTAATTTCCAAACGTGCCTTGTATTGATTTTTGTAGCAAAACAATCCATTCAAACAAGTAAATGTTACGAAAAACCTTTTTCAAATGAATTGATTGGCCTCAAATTTTTCTCGTAAATTACTCAAAAAATTCTTTTGTAAATACCTCCAGAATTTTCTCAGCAAGTACATGTATAAATCAGTTATTCAATCAAAAATTCCTTCAGTAACTCCATCGGGAATTCCTCCATGTATTCCGTCAAAAAATGCTCTAGGGATTCCTACGAAAAAATTTTCAGAAATGGAAAAATAAGGAATCACAGGAATTGTTTCGAAATGCCTTCAGAACTCTCTCCATGATTTCATTCAAAAATTCCTTTAGATATTTCTTCGAAAATTTCTTAAGGAAATCTCTCGGAAATATCTTCGTAATATATTTTGAAGATGTCTTCAGGTATTCTTTGGAAATATCTTCAAGAATTTTGTTAGGAATTTCTCCGAAAATTTAGTTAAGACTTAAATAACAATTCTCCTTAAAAAATCAGAATTTTTCCATAAAGAATTAGGAAAATGCCAATAAAGAAATCAGGGTATGAGCAATAAAAATAAATATAAAATATCCACAAATAATGCAAAACTTTCACAAACAATTAAGAATTTTACAGAATAAAAATAAATTAGCACTTTTAAAAGCAAAAATTGCAATTATAAAAAAAAAAATTCCATAAAAAAATCAAAATGCTCCACCTAAAAAAATACAAAATTTCCATAAATAAATCGATATTAGCAAAAAACAATTAAAAAAAATCCTCAAAATAATTATTTTTTCCACGAAAAAATTTAAACTTTCCATGAAAAAATCAATAAAGAGCAACAAAAGAATATGAAAATTTCCATAAAGAAATATGAAAAAGCTTGTGAAAAAGCAATACTTCTTCTTCTTATTGGCATAACATCCCCACACTGGGACAGAGCCGCCTCGCAGCTTAGTGTTTATTAAACAATTCCACAGTTATTAACTGCGAGGTTTCTAAGCCAAGTTACCATTTTTGCATTCGTATATCATGAGGCTAGCACGATGATACTTTTATGACCAGGGAAGTCGAGACAATTTCCAATCCGAAAGTTGCCTAGACCGGCACCGGGAATCGAACCCAGCCACCCTCAGCATGGTCTTGCTTTGTAGCCGCGCGTCTTACCGCACGGCTAAGGAGGGCCTAACGGAAAAGCAATACGGTTGATGCAAAAGTATAAGATTGCTTTGTGCCTAAATCTGAGGAAGTGGCGTAAGCGCCAAATTGCAACAAGCAGGTTTTCCATTTTTCTGTTAAAAAGCTCGATGCACTGCTATTCGTTAATACCATTTTTTGAAAATGGCGTATACGTCACTTTTTCAGATTACGGCAGTCATATCGCTCCCGTTCGCATGACCACCATCTAGTTGGCTTGGACCTAGCAGCCAAAGAATCGATGCTTTAAATATCAAACCGATGTTGGTGATGAAACCAAAACCAAATAACATGATGGGCATGGCAAAATAATTTGAATGACTACAGCGCCACTAACGTTGTAGTACGTATGCATGCTTCTATTGGAAATACCTTCGGAAAATGTTTCAGAAATTCCTTGGGATTTTTTTAGGAATCCATTTGGAAATTTCCTTACGAAAACTTTAGAAAACATCTTAACCCTTTCAGGACGGATAGGTCATATATGCCCAGTACGCTGGGAAAATATGACCCAGCCGTTAAGAAAGGGTTAAGAAATGCTTCCGGATATTCCTACAAAAAATGCGGTAAAGATTCCTTTTGAGAAATCCTTTTAAAATTCATATAGGAATTCTTTCTAGAATATTTTTTTTAGAAATTCCTTTGAAAATTCCTCTTGGAAAATCCATTCGAAATTTCTTCGGGAATTCTTTCGAAAATCCTTCACAAATTTCTTTTGATTGTTTTTTGAAAATCCTTTCAGATACTCCTTCAGGAATTCCTTCAGGAGTTCTTTCAGGACTTATCTTGGAAATTCCACCAGGGATAGTTTAGAAAATATGCAAATAATTCCTAGGATATACTCCTTCAGTGATTCTTTGGAAAATCCTCTAAAAATTCGTTTGAAAATTGACCCGAAATTCTTTCGCAAGGTTCCTTCAGGAATTGATTTGAATAATTCTTACTAATTTAGAAAAGGATACAAATTTTCGAGGAATTTCTCAAAATAATTTACAATGCAATGCACAATCGATTTCCCGAATAAATTCTTAGATTTCTCTAGGTATTGCTTCGGGAATTCTCCAGGAATTCCTTTGAAGATGGCAAAACGTTTTTTTGCCCACAATTTTTTTCAAATTTATTCAAAGATATGGATCATTTTCATCATATGAGAGAATTTTACTCATGATGTATTGATCACCGGGCTAACTATCGAGAAAAGTGTATGGATTAATGTTTAAGGTAAGGAATGCCTCCGTCAATTATTTCGTAAGAACGTGGCCAGGTTGTAGGACAAAAGGTCGAAGGTCAAAAGGTCGAAAGGACAAAAGGTCGAAGGTTCAAAAGGTCGAAGGGACAAAAGGTCGAAACGAAAAAAAATGCGTCTAAAGGTCAAAGAAAAAAGGGTCAAATTTAAGAAAGACCCTTCTTTTTCTTCCTCCTTTATTATTTTGTCTTCCTTTTACCCTCTATTTTCTTCCTCCTTTCTTTTTCCTTCGTCCTTCTTACGTCCATATGCTTCTTTCCTTTCATCCTTCTTTCTTACTTCTTTTTTCCTTCCATACTTCATCTTCCTTATTTCTAACTTCTTTCTTTCTTCTTTTTTAATTTTTTCATCCTTTTTTCCTTCTTTTTTGCTTATTTCCACCTTCTTCCTTTCCTATTTCTTTTTTCTTTTTTCTGTATTTTTTCATTCTTTCTCCTTTTTTCCTTCTTTATTTTTTTCCTTTTTTTTCCTCCTTTCTATCTTCTTTCTACTCTCTTTCTTCCTGCTTCCTCCCATCTTTCTTTCTTTTTTCAGTTTTTCAAGAAACAGTTTTTCTTCCTTCTATCTTCATTCTTTCTTCACTCTTTTTGCCTTCTTTCTTTCTTCTTTTTTATTTCTCTCTTCCTTCTTTCTTCTTCCTTCCTTCTTTTTTCTTCTTTATTCCTTTTTTTCTTCCTTCTTTCTCCCTTCTTTTTTCCTTTTTTCTTCTTTATTTCTAACTTCTTTTTTCCTTCTTTCTTCCTGCCTTCTTCCTTTTTACTTCCTTATTTCTCCCTTCTTTGTTTTTTATTCCCCCCATATTCCTTTCGTCCTTCCCTGTTACTTGCTTCTTCTGTCGACTTTTTTTTTGTTTCCTTGTGTCTCCCTTCCTTCTTCTACTTTCCTTCTAACTTATTATTTCATTCTAACTTCTTTCTTCCTTTCTTTCACCTTTTTTTAGTGTTTCTTTTTTCTTTCTACCTTCTTTCTTACTTATTTCTTACTTCCCTCTTTCTTCATTCTTTATCTCTTCTTTCTTACTTCCTTGTTGTTTCCTTTCTCTCTGCTTGTATTTTTATTTCTTCCTTCTTTTTCCTTTCTTCATCAATTCACTCTTTTTTGCTTCTCTCTTCCATTTTTCTTCTTTCATCCTTCTTTATCCCTTCTTTTTTCCTTCTTCTTTTCTTCCTTCTTTCTTCTTCCTTTCTTCCTTCTGACTTCCTTTCTTCTTATTTCCTTTTTTCTTTCTTCTTTCTCACTTATTTCTTTTTTTATTTGTTCCTTATTTCTTTTATATTTTTCCATTCCCTGTTACTTGCTTCTTTCTTTTTTTGCATCCTTATGTCTTCTCTCCTTCTTCTTTCTTCCTTCGTCCTTCTTTTTTTCTTTTTCCGTCTAATTTCTTCTTTCTTTCTTTTTGTTTTTTTTTCTCCTTCCGTTCTTTTTTATTCTTCTTTTTTCTTTATTACCGTATATTTTTTCTCCCTTCGTCTTTCTACGTTTTCACTTCTTATTTTTATCACTCCTTATATCACATTCCTTACTTGTCACTTTCTACATCTCATTTCTTCCTTTTTACTTTTCACTACGCACTTCTCACTCACTACTCATTTCTTGTCTTTTGGTACTTTAGACCTTTTGTCCTTCAACCTGTTGACCTTCGACGTTATGATGCATATTCAACCTTTTGACCCTTCGACCTTTTGTCCATTCGACCTTTTGACCCTTCGACCTTTTGACCCTTCGACCTTTTGTCTTTTCGACCTTTTGTCCTTCGACCTTTTGACCTTCGACCTTTTGACACAGATTCCGTGGCCAGGTGTGTGGAAAGAATCGGTTCCGTTTACTTGTAGATTGCAATTACAATAACCGTGGAAATGTTTATCTCTTCAGCTCCATCTACCAGGGCTTCCCAACGTACGGCCCGCGGGCCGGATTCGGCCCTCGGCTCCATTTTTTGTGGCCCGCGGCGTGTATGAAAAATTAACTCAGATTCTGCCCGTCAGCTTTTCCAGCTGGCCCGGGAAACTATTTTTAATTATTCATTATTAAATACGTAAGTTTTAAATCAAATCTCGAAACGAAAAATTATATTATATCTAATTTGAAATGATTGTATAGAGTGATCTCAAGACACAAAATATTGATGTAGAACATCCCTTTTTGAATAAAGGAAGATCCATTAAATATGAAACATCTGAAATTTTTGTATGGATCGTCACATTTAGGCCACCCCCTTCTAAGCGTTACGTAATTTGTGGACGCTCCTTAAAGCTGGCACGAGTAGTTTACGTTTACGTTAAAAAAAAGAGCCGGTTTACTTAACTTTCTCAGAAAGTTTTGCTTTATTCAACGAATAAAATCTGAATCCAAGCATTGTATGAAATATGATATTTGGCTCAGGTAAAGAACAAAAGTTGGTAGAGCTTCACTGCCGTAATCTGAAAAAGTGACGTATACGCTATTTTCCAAAAATGGTGTTAACGAGTAGTACTCATCGAGCTCTTTAACAGAAAAATGGCAAACATGCATGTTGTAATTTGGCTATTACGTCACTTTCTCAGATTACGGTAGTTCAAAGGTAGAGTGCTCAGTCAATTTAAATCTCCAATAATTGATTCAAAAAATGATACAGTGAATACGAAGTCAGAAAATGCAGTACGGGCCAATTTTGCTGTTGGTAATATTTTGGCAAAACGGGTGAAACCTTTCCAGGACGAAGAGCTTGTTAAGGAAAGCATTTCGGTTGTTGTTTAGGTACATCGTGTGTCCTAAGGAAAAAGCCTCCTTCAG
This sequence comes from Armigeres subalbatus, assembly GCF_024139115.2. NCBI lineage: Eukaryota > Metazoa > Arthropoda > Insecta > Diptera > Culicidae > Armigeres > Armigeres subalbatus. The sequence goes on along the minus strand of NC_085139.1, from coordinate 34,801,972 downwards.
TAGCACTAGTTTGCGCGGAACACGTTGAAGAGTACAAGTTCTCACAAACAAACGATGAAAATACTGACGTGAAAAACGTGGCAAAGAAGGCTGTCTTCATAAGACAAATTGATGGTCATCTTCGAATGACAGAGAAATTGGCAGCTTTGATCCCTGTACTGCCGTGCCAAGCACAGTTGTCCCATGTCGTTTTTACGATGCCATTCCCTCTATGCTGGCGGTGTCGCATTTTTTTCAGACAAGCTATTTCTCTATCAGACTTCATGGCTAGGCTTGCCAGCAATCCTTTCTAGATCTTAAATCCGTTGATGAATTCTTTTGTTGGCCATCAGGAAGCAAGAAGGTCATCAACTAAAAACGACATGGGACAACTATGCTTGGGACGGTAGTATACAGGGAGCAACTATCTGGCAAAGGTAAAGGCTGGCTGGTAAAGTAACAAAATTCCCATTTTTCATCACCGTTTACCGATGTGAATAATTTACCTGAAATGTTTCAAATGGATCCCTAATGCAGCGACGAAAAAAAAAAAATAAACAAGAACGGTTGTTTGAAAGCATTCAAATCGTGTTTCGTTTTTTTAGTGAATAAATAAACACTGATAATTTTGTTATGTACCGAATATGTTCTGGCCCGCCAGCAAGTGGGAATTATAAAAATTGGCCCGTAACTTGAAAAGGTTGGGCAGGCCTGATCTACGATTTGCGCAAGAATTCTATGCTAGGGTTATGGACAAAAGGTCGAAGGGACAAAAGGTCGAAAGGGACAAAAGGTTGAAAGGACAAAACGTCAAAAGGGCAAAACGTCGAACGGGACAAAAGGTCGAAAGAGACAAAAGATCAATAAGATCAAAAGGTCGAAAGGGACAAAAGTTTGAAATAGACAAGAAATTGAAACGGAGAGAATCAATCTCGCACCTGAGTTGCCCATTACAGTTAGCAAAAACACTGCTCTTTTGTTTTTCACAATTTTTAACAATTAAATAAAATTCATTGAATGAGTACCACTTTGAGATTTCTAAATTTCACCGATCTGTTAAAATTGTGCACGCCGAACATCAAATACACCGGCGTGTATTATACGCCGGTGTATTTTCAATGCGTGCGCCCCCGTGGCGCCTCCGTGACGTGCACTATTTTGACTGATCGAAGTGATATTCAGAAAACCTAGATACACCCAACTTGTGATCAACTTGATCTTGATAGACCTTTTGTCCTTTTCGACCTTTTGTCCCGTTCGCCCTACGAAAGAAGGATTGTTAGTTCAACACCTCTGCATCTCCACGGTTGTCTTGGGATGTGGTATTAGGCAACTAGGATATTTAATTTGGATTCACTTTGGTGAGTGATGCGATCTAAGGGAGGGAATTATATGAAATGCGAATAGAATCGCGTAATATTTGATTAACTCTCCGAACCGTACAGATCAAAACAAAATATCTCGGATCAGGCGACCGTTATGCTTGCTAATCGAAATACGATCAATCGCGTAATCAACACAGAACTAAATTCTCGGATTTGCTCGAATCCGTGCTAGATACGTAAAATTTACATTTTAAAACTCCGCACTTCACTTACTTGATCGATGGCTACTGCAAACTATTGAAGATTGCGCTTGTTTCGACTGGAGCAAAGTGCTAAGAGCTAAACCTAATTAATGACGTTAAGAACAGAAACAATTGTTTTCCGGACTTTTTATTAACAAATATCTGCGAAGATGTCGGTGTAAATGAATCAATAACTCCATTGTGGAAAAATTAGGCATTCCACACGGCAATTGAATATTCTTTATTTTAACATACGCATCAAAGACCTGACGACTGTGAATATGACGAAGTCTTTTATGCAGACTATAAAAATATTGAACATACATATATTAAATATATAGACTGGCAAACTATTCTATATTTTTTACAAAATTTTATCAGATATAATTAGGCGAAAAATACCTCCAAAAAGAAAAATATGTCACATAAATAAAAAATATCCACTATGGTATAATAGACACATAAACAATTAAAGAACCGCAAACTGAAAGCTCATAAATTTACAAGAAAAATAACATCGATGAATGTTTGGAAAATTATTTAAATATCGGTGAGCAATTCAATTTGGCCATCTGTAATGCTTTTGATTAATACAATTCAAAAATCGAACTTGAAAAAAGGTCAGTCCAACGAGTTTTTCAATTACATGAAAACAAGTATTACGAGAAAGGGTTGAGTAAATCGTGAAGAACTAAAATAAAGATTTGTATGGAAGTTTCCCATAATCGCCTACTATGCAGGGCAACGTCTGCCGGGTAGACTAGTCTACATCGGTTGACATTACATTACACTTGTGACCAAATAAATATCACATTATGATACTGTGATTTGGTGTGATTATCAAATCGTCAATGCACGGATTGCTGCCCTGGACTGGAATCAATTGACGATTCTGTTACTGCGTTCTATCGAACCATCGAACAGATCATCCGAGAAAACGTGCCGATCAAAATTTGCCGATCATCTAAGAAGTACAATTAACCCTGGTGGACGCCACAGCTCCGGAATCTTAGCAATCGTCTGCGGAAATGCAGGAAGAAGTTTATCCGAAACAGAATTAAAGTGAACGCGGCAAATCTGCGGTTTGCTGAAGAAGAATATACAGCATTGTCGGTTCCATGAGTACATGGAAAGCCTTCAAGCAAATTTGAAGAATGATCCTTCATCATTCTGGGCCTACATTAAAAAACGGAAGGGGTCGAACAATATCCCTGTTGACATCATTTATCGTACGCTTTCCTCCCGATCACCTGACGCAACAGCAAGTTTGTTTGCCAGCTTCTTCCGCTCAGTACATGACGACAATCCTCCTCCATTGGATCAAAGCTACATCGAAAGTCTTCCGTCTTATTCCGTCCGGCTTCTTCAAGTCACTTTTAGCAATGCGGATATTTTTGGGCCGCCCTCTTATTCGGTTCTATTTGATGCCCTGATGCTCTGGACAAAATTTCAGCCAAATCGGTCAACGTTTGGGCAGTGCTAAATTCGTTGGAAGTTTATATGGAAAAATGTATGCAGAAACATCCAAAAACAGTGATTTGCAGTTGGACGGCACAATTTACGATCAAGAACCATGATGCTCATTCAGTTCTTGTGAAATAAAATACAGAATGTTATACTGAAAACCGCGAGAAGATTAGAGTTTATTTCGCAAAGATATTAGCATTTTACTGGAGTGTTGTAGGGGTGAATTTATTTCTTTTCAAAGGTAAAAGAAACGAAATTTGCTCAAACCCCACTGCAGAGAAATGCTAATAACTTAGCCGGGCAAACTCGAAACTTCTCGCGATTTTCTGCATAACATTCTGTATTAAATTCTACAAGATCTGAATGAGTATCATAGTTCTTCATGGTAAGTTGTGAAGTCCAGCTACAATTTACTGTTTTTGGATGTTTCTGCATACATTTTTCCATATAAACTTCCAACGAGTTTAGCACCGCCCAAACGTTGACCGATTTGGCTGAAATTTTGTCCAGAGCATCCGGGCATCAAATAGAACCGGATAAGAGGGCGGCTCATCAAAAAAATTGAACAAAGTTTTTCCCATACTAATTTGAGCCACCCTAATCAACATGGTTTCATGCAAAAGCGCTCGACGACATCCAACCAGAGGGGGGGTAAGTCTGTCATTAACGAAAAAATCAAGCCTACCTAAGATGTATTATCTGGGCCAAGTCGCTTGGAAAAGGCGGGCCACCCCGCTTGGCAACACGCAAAAAAACAACGTTCCCGAATTCGTGAACCAGCAAAAATACACCGTAATTTAACGCATGGATTCGGGAACACCAGTCACGTTTTCCAGAACGTTCCAGAAAACGTGACTGTATTCCCGAATCCGTGACTGTTGTTCCCGAAAAAATACACCGTGGACTTATTAGGCACGGCAAATGCTGGGTAAAGCGTACCATTGGTACTTCGCGTACCTGAAGGAATAAAATAGACCCCATCTCGCGGTCCTTAGCCTCTTACCCAGCAACTCCTATCCCTACCTCCCCGCGGTGCTGGCCGGGATACGAGCAACCTTAGGGAAGATCGGGTAACCAACCCCGGTGGGAACTATGGTCGTATGCTGACAGGGAAGGGGGGTTTGCTCCTCTCCGGAGGTGCAAATCTAATTGAGCGTCTGTTCTCCATGTCAGGATCGGCTCACAACAGCGTCTGTTCTCCATGTTAGGGCGGCTGATCATCGTCCGAGTGCCAGCGAGGGACTCTAAGTGAAACTGTGCACCATGCTCCACCGGAAATAAGGAGGAATGGTCCTCCGGAAATCTAGGAGGTTTGGTGTCAGGCCCTGCAAGCCAGCCTTTAAAAAATCATAAGCAACGAACAATCAACAAGAGAGTACGGACCGGAACCATCGGCGAAGACCACTGCGACAAAAAGGGACTAGCGATTGGAAACTCGGGAGCACACGCATACTCGCCGATGTGCTCAAGGACCGTGGATTCGGCATCGTAGCGCTGCAGGAGGTTTGTTGGAAGGGATCAATGGTGCGAACGTTTAGAGGTAATCATACCATCTACCAGAGCTGCGGCAACACACACGAGCTGGGAACAGCTTTCATAGTGATGGGCGATATGCAAAGGCGCGTGATCGGGTGGTGGCCGATCAATGAAAGAATGTGCAAGTTGAGGATCAAAGGCCGGTTCTTCAACTTCAGCATAATCAACGTCCATAGCCCACACTCTGGAAGCACTGATGATGATAAGGACGCATTCTACGCGCAGCTGGAACGTGAGTACGACAGCTGCCCAAGCCACGACGTCAAAATCATCATAGGAGATTTGAACGCTCAGGTTGGCCAAGAGGAGGAGTTTAGACCGACTATTGGAAAGTTCAGCGCTCACCGGCTGACGAACGAAAACGGCCTACGACTAATTGATTTCGCCGCCTCCAAGAATATGGCCATTCGCAGCACCTACTTCCAACACAGCCTCTCGTATCGGTACACCTGGAGATCACCACTGCAGACAGAATCACAAATCAACCACGTTCTGATTGATGGACGGCACTTCTCCGACATTATCGACGTCAGGACATATCGTGGCGCTAACATCGACTCTGACCACTATCTGGTGATGGTTAAACTGCGCCCAAAACTATCCGTCATCAACAATGTTCGGTACCGACGACCGCCGCGGTACGACCTAGAGCGACTGAAGCAACCTGATGTCGCCACTGCATACGCGCAGCATCTCGAGGCAGCGTTGCCGGAAGAGGGTGAGCTCGATAGGGCCCTCTTGAAGACTGCTGGAGTACAGTCAAAGCAGCCATTAACGACGCAGCGGAGAACAACGTCGGGTATATGGGTCGAAGTCGACGGAACGATTGGTTCGACGAAGAGTGCAGACAGATTCTGGAGGAGAAGGACGCAGCGCGGGCGGTCGCGCTGCAGCAAGGTACCCGGCAGAACGTGGAACGTTATAGACGGAAGCGGAGACAGCAGACCCGCCTTTTTCAGGAGAAGAAACGCCGCCTGGAAGAAGCGGAGTGCGAGGAGATGGAACAGCTGTGCCGTTCTCAAGATACACGCAAGTTCTATCAGAAGCTCAACGCATCCCGCAAAGGCTTCGTGCCGCGAGCCGAAATGTGCCGGGATAAGGATGGGAGCATCTTGACGGACGAACGTGTGGTGATCGAAAGGTGGAAGCAGCACTACGAGGAACATCTGAATGGCGCTGAGAGTACAGGCAGTGAAAGTCAAGGCAGCGGAGGAGATGACTACGTCAGTTCAGCGGACGATGGAAGCCAACCAGCCCCCACCTTGAGGGAAGTTAAGGATGCCATTCAACAGCTAAAGACCAATAAAGCAGCTGGTAAGGATGGTATCGGAGCTGAGCTCATCAAGATGGGCCCGGAAAAGCTGGCCACTTGCCTGCACAAACTGATAGTCAGAATCTGGGAAACCGAACAGCTACCGGAGGAGTGGAAGGAAGGGGTTATATGCCCCATCTACAAGAAAGGCGACAAACTGGAGTGTGAGAACTTTCGAGCGATCACCATCCTTAATGCCGCCTACAAAGTGATATCCCAGATCATCTTCCGTCGTCTGTCACCATTAGTGAACGAGTTCGCGGGAAGTTATCAAGCCGGCTTCGTTGACGGCCGCTCGACAACGGACCAGATCTTTACTGTACGGCAAATCCTTCAAAAATGCCGTGAATACCAGGTCCCAACGCACCATCTGTTCGTTGATTTCAAGGCGGCATACGACAGTATAGACCGCGTAGAGCTATGGAAAATTATGGACGAGAACAGCTTCCCTGGGAAGCTTACCAGACTGATCAAAGCAACGGTGGATGGTGTGCAAAACTGTGTGAAGATTTCGGGCGAACACTCCAGTTCGTTCGAATCGCGCCGGGGACTAAGACAAGGTGATGGACTTTCGTGCCTGCTGTTCAACATTGCGCTAGAAGGTGTCATGCGGAGAGCCGGGTGTAACAGCCGGGGTACGATTTTCAACAGATCCAGTCAATTTATTTGCTTCGCGGATGACATGGACATTGTCGGCCGAACATTTGCAAAGGTGGCAGAACTGTACACCCGCCTGAAACGTGAAGCAACAAAAGTTGGACTGGTGGTGAATGCGTCAAAGACAAAGTACATGCTTGTGGGCGGAACCGAGCGCGACAGGGCCCGCCTGGGAAGCAGTGTTACGATAGACGGGGATATCTTCGAGGTGGTCGAGGAATTCGTCTACCTCGGATCCTTGCTAACGGCTGACAACAACGTTAGTCGTGAAATACGAAGGCGCATCATCTGTGGAAGTCGGGCCTACTACGGGGTCCAGAAGAAACTGCGGGCGAAAAAGATTCGCCACCGCACCAAATGTGTCATGTACAAGACGCTCATAAGACCGGTTGTCCTCTACGGACATGAAACATGGACAATGCTCGAGGAGGACTTGCAAGCACTCGGAGTATTCTAGAGACGGGTGCTTAGGACCATCTTTGGCGGTGTGCAAGAGGACGGTGTGTGGCGGCGAAGAATGAACCATGAGCTCGCCCAACTCTACGGCGAACCCAGTATCCAGAAGGTAGCTAAAGCCGGAAGGGTACGATGGGCAGGACATGTTGCAAGAATGCCGGACAGCAACCCTGCAAAGATGGTGTTCGCTTCCGATCCGGCAGGTACAAGACGGCGTGGAGCGCAGCGAGCGAGATGGGCAGACCAGGTGCAGAACGACTTGGCGAGCGTGGGGCGTATCCGAGGATGGAGAGATGCGGCCTCGAACCGTGCATTGTGGCGTCAAATTGTTGATTCAGTGTTATCTGTTTAGATGTTAACTAAATAAATGAAAAATGAAAATTGTTAGTTCACGAGTTCATGAACGCTTTTATTTGCGTGAAGTGTAACAGTGTTCGCATTGGAATCTTGTAGAATATTGGTTAATCTACACTACTGCTGACTAACAAAAAAATTGTGGGATTGTTTATTTACATTCATACTACATGCAGAGGAGGCGCGATGCATCGCATATTACCCCCTGCATCCAACCTAATCTGCCCATGATTCCATAGTTGACGTATCTACCATTCAGAATTTCAGCGAATATGACTTACTACGCGTTCACAAGGGTAATTTAAACGCTGTAACATCGATACGTTGCATGATTCAAATCTCTTTTAAGTGTCTACGGGTTGAAATGTGTTAAATGTGTGATGTTTGTCCGTAAATCATCCCAATTACATCGACAAGTGCAATGGTTGATACGTCAACTATGAAATCATGGGCAGTAATGGCATTCACTCATACAGTGCTAGACGAATAGGGCACTGCACGGACTGCTTCACACAGCGCTTCAGAGGGTTACATCGATCAAAGACCTTGGAATCGTTCTCGACAGTAAGCTTCGTTTTACGGATCATTTATCAGTTAACTATCACTAAGGCCAATGCTATGCTTGGATTCTTACGGCGGAATACAGCACAGTTCGATTATGTCCATGCTTTCAAATCATTATATTGTGCATTAATTCAGAGCATACTAGAGTATGGAATGCAAATCTGGGCTCCCTATCATTCCGTTCACATTGAACGCATCGAGAAAATACGAAAACGTTTCATCAAATACGCCTTGCGCCGCGTACCATGGAACGATCCATCAAACCGGCCTCCATACCGAAATCGTTGTGCTTTGATTGACTTGGCAGACCGTCGAGTGATGCTTCAGAGGATGTTTATTTTAGACGCCATAACGTGCAACATAGACTGCCGTTACATCCTGGAGAATGTTCGATTTCATGCACCGTCTCGTCAACTCAGGAATCGTCAACTGTTACGGATCCGTGGCTACCGCACACATTACGGTCAAAATAATCCATTAGACTTATGCTGCAGACTATTTAACGAAGAGTGTTGTTTTTTCGACTTTCGACTTTTTTTGACTGTTTTTTCGACAAAAAATTAATAAATAAATAAATAAATAGGGGAAATGCATTCTGGCTTTGAAAAACTTATCCATACGCAATCGAGTCTACCTATATTGGATCCCAGGACATACGGGTCTAGAGGGAAACGAGATTGCTGATGAGCTAGCCAGGAATGGATCTAATGAAAGGTTCATTGGCCCTGAGCCCTTCTGCGGGATCTCAGACTGCTCTGTAAAAATGGAACTGAACAAATATATGGTCAGTCAAATCACATCAAACTGGAATGCACTTCCCCATACGAGCCAATCCAAAAGGCTCGTAACGATTAACCCCAAGAAAACCCAACAACTATTAGGTCTCAACAAAAGGGATCTCAACATCTACACCGGTCTAATAACTGGACACTGCCCCTGCAGATACCATCTACAAAAGATCGGAGCAATCCAAACCTCAAATTGCCGCTTCTGTGACGAGGAGAGAGAAACATCAGAACACATCCTCTGCTATTGCAGTGCACTCACCCAACGTAGGTTCAAAGTTCTCAGCAAGCCCTTTTTAGGGCCTGCTGACATATGGATCTTATCCCCCAAGGACGTGGTTGGCTTCATAAAGCTAGTCTCGCCAGAATGGGGGAGTCACATACTGTAACTCAGGATCTCTATTCACCAATAATAGATGGTCTTGAGTTCAGTCGATACCAAGGTATCTCAGTGACAAACATGTTACTGAGATAACTTGCGTATTTCACAGTAAAAGGGTATATCACAATAGTCCTAAAATCTGGACGCAGTGATCTTCACCCGACAAACGAGGAAAAAAAAAATAGGGGAAAATGTTATGAAATTTGGCCACAATTTCTTTGATATGCAAAGAATGTTTAGGCTAAATTTGAGCATGATTAGTTATAGAAAACCTCCCTGACAATAATAGAACAAAACTTGCCAAAGCCGTCATTTCCCCCAAATAAATAAATAAAATATGCTAACTGAAAGCTTGGGCAGGAAAAATTGCTAATTGTTTGTTGGCACTTGGTGCGATTTAGCAGAACCCCGGCCAATTATCCATGTTTCTTATTGCGGGTGATATTTCTAATGTATTGAAGATAAAATCCACAATCCCAGATGGAGCCACTTTATCTGAGATCTCAACTTGATTGTGTTGAGGTGCTCGCTGGTGTTGTTGTTATTGTAAACTGTATAAACGTAAAACTGGAACAGAGCTGTGATTTTGGATGTTCCTAGAATGGCACCAGACTCGCACTTGAACCCCAATGACAAAACTTTTGGGATTTTCAACCACCTACTAGTACTCCAGGAGAAGATCGGGTATCCTGTTGAATGACAGGGACTTTCAGAGTTGTAGCTTGATAGGCTTGACTTTTATTTGCTTCCTCTCTGTATCTGTTTCAAAAAAGCGTATTCCTCGCAATTTTCTTTTCCATTTTTTTTGTCAAGTAAAGCTTGCCTCCCATTCCTAGGTTGGCTAGTGTTTCAAAATCGAGAGAGAACCACATTCCACGGTGAAGACGTATATCTGTTTTGTGATACGGACCCGTGTGTGAGAGGGTGAGTTTTGCCGATCCGTAATAGTCAGCTCGGCTCATCGACGTGTTTGCCGGTTTACAGATTCTCATCCTGTTGGAACAAAATATCTCCTCAATACTTGAAACAATAGACCAATCTGATTACCCGATCTAATGCAGTTTATTAGTTTTTAATGGATAAAGCGAAAACTAAATAACCATTTGTGAAAAAGTACTGCAGCTGACTTTATGTAATACCCGGAACAAGCTGCAATCTGGTGCGACGACAATAAAAGTTTCTTACGATTCCAACTGCCGCTGAAAGCCGCACCATCAAGTGCCATCAACTAACGGCAAACCAGAAACAAAGGGCACGCGGGCTGATGGCGACATGAACCGTAATTGACAATTGCGCTTTCAATTAAGTTTGTTAATTGTTTTTCAAGCCACCACCATACCATGACTGACTGAATGACTCGAACTGACTACTAAATGGTGGTTGTTCTTCTTAACGCCTTTTTGCTTCCATTTAACGCAGTTTATGCAGTTCCATTGCTTGTGAATGTGCGAATGACATTTTCACTTTTCAGAGTTTCATCTATTGAGGCTGTACTCGGATGTCACAGACAATCGAATATTGGATAGGAGAACAATGTGAAAAACTTACATTCTGTCAAGTGTCTGTCGATGGAGGCGCGTGGTCCTTTAGTTTAGAAATGTATTCAAACCACCATATACACTGCGTTCATAAATTAAATCAGGCTAAATTGTCCTTTAATGGACTTCCAAAAAAACGGTTAACACCGATTCAATGGTGTGCCCTTAATCTAAGTTTCTGCTTATTCAAAAATAGGGAAGAGAGTAGATTGATTTTGTTCATTTAGCAGTTCTGAGGTTCAAACATATTTTCTTTTCATCTTGTCAGGTTTTAGCTCCGTTTTGTTCAGAGATTTTCTGCCGTACAGAGAGTGAGTTTAATTCAGGCATCGAATTCAGCAGTTCTCAAAATTTGAAAATTAGAAATTTTTGATTTCATTTTTGTTGTAATTCCTGGTTTACCAAATTCTTTTCAGAGATATTTTCGGCGTTATAGGGAAGATAAGCAGGTTACCCCAGCAATACATATGTCACCAGATTAAGTCACAATTTAGTTGCTGCAATCATTTTTATCTGACTTGTGTTGCTCGGGTATCGTTATATCGATATCAACTTTTGAAGTCACTTCCTACCCCTCCCAGTTCAAGCTTGTGCTCCATTTTATTAATATTAATATTCTAATTTTTCCGGTCCGATTAAAGGAATAGATCTAGCCTATAGAGTGAGGTGTATTTGCTATTTGACCTTTAGGATACAACTGATTACACCGAACAAAGTCTTGTGTTCACTTATCTGTGGCGCTATAGTATCAGTAGATTATTTACAAAAGCTTCATATAACAGACTCCATAATATTGTAACCTGATACAGCACCCCGGCTAGAAGAACATCTTGACACCACAACTAGCCAATGTGCCACGCCATTTAATGGTTGGTAGAATGAAGTGGATTGCGAATTGAGAAAAACTGCCCTCCGTTTCTGTTCAGAATTCATAATGAGTCTACTCGGTGGGAGGACGCTGTCCATTTTTGTGATTGCTCTTGTGAAAATTAGTTTTATACTAACTGCTTAATTCGATTCAAAGAACTTTAACAGCCTTTATCCGCATTATGCACGTGTAAATTGGATTATGACCATAAATCATGGAGGGCTTCTTCGTCAACAGCTGTTCCCGCTATCGTGGGTGGAGCTCACTTTCTTTGTGGCGTGTCGAATGTTTAATGCCATTTGGTACAACACCCCAAACGGCAATGTCCGTTGTTTCCTGTAGATGCTTGGATATTCGGTGCCGGATGCTCAGTTTGCTTTCCAACGAAGTGGGTCTGAATATGGTTTCAATTAGTTTCCACTTCGTAAGGTGTTAAATACCCAGCATCTCCATGACCGAGCACTCCGTTGTCGGTGGAGCTGAAGCCATGGTAAACATACGGAACTCGGTCATACTTAACTCGTATGGCAGAATTTCGGTGTCACTGCTTGAAAATCCAGCATGAACATTTGAGCATAATTGATGATTTGTCGTGTGTGGTGTGACCCGTGCTAGACCGAACGGAACGAATAATGGTGTACGTGTCTTCAGTTCCCAGACCATTTTCCATATAATCATCATCTCGATGTCACGCCACCAGCCAACAGTCGGAAACAATGAAAAGCTTAATTGTTGGACTTGTTATTTCGCTAATTAATTTACACGCAAGATGGGGCCAGGTGATCCGAGAGAGGGACCATTCGACGCGTCAGCTAGTTGAAACCGATTCGATTGAAGTGGTTTTGAGTAAAAGGATTGTATGTAGTTAATTAGCGATTGAAATCGTCTTGAATTGATTTATAACAATAGAAAGATTAGATAGTTAAATAATTGGACAATAGAATGGCAGTAAATTTGATATCACTTGATTGAAAATCGTAGATGGTATCAGCCTGGGGGCCTTTGAGAGCAAAGGCGTAGGATTGCCAATCCGAAGATGGCGAGTTCGATTACAAATTATTGAGGCGAATTAAGATGCGGGTTTCGTTGAGTGAAAGCTCTTGAGTATTACTTTTAGCTATGTAGGCTTTCTTTTCACCTAAGCTCAATGGGAAAGCGCTGTAATCAGCATGAAGAAAAAAAAAACTCAATTTCCCCATACTAATGTCCATGCAAACTTGAAACGGCTTGTGCTTATTCAGTTTCCATCCAAATCAGTTCAAATTTTCGTAGGACACTCAGAACATGAGACAAAATCAGATGAGTATTGTGAAGCAAAATCAATTTTTTGAACCACCCTACACAGAAGAAAAAAAGTACCCAGCGTTGAATATTTCAAAATTTACTTTTTAAATTTTAAATCATCCTCTCATTAAGGACAAAGAAGCAAAACAATGCATCGACGCCAGTTCGATACAAGAAGCCAACCTTGTGTTTGCAGCCTGCAGTCGAGTAAAGGCAAATTACTTCAACCCCATTTACTTAAATTTGGCTTCCCGTACGGGAGTGCGAAGTTGCGTGGATTGAACTCACTTTTGGGTAGTTTAGTTCTTCCATGTAGTGTGTAATGTGGGGGCAGCAGGGACCATGTCCAAGGGCTTGACGACCCCTCCCCAGCTGTCTGTGAGTCAGGGGGTTCTGCCTAGGAGGTGGTGGGGTTAACAGGGGGCGCTGTTAATTCCCTCCCAAAAACCACATATCCGCAAGCAAACCTTATCAAGCGACCGTGTGCCGCTTAAAGCATACAAGCCCCTAACCCCGAATCCCAAGATGTCAGGCGACCCGTGCCGAAGGGATGAATGGCCTGGGGGGTGAAACAATTAGTCAGGTCGTTAACGGAGCCTGTGGAGGTTCCACAGAGTGAGGGCTGCTTCGGGTGGCAGTGGGTGGTACCCACACACCCCCAAGTGGTGCACATGTGGTGCAAGCGAATGGGAGTTGGGGGTATTACTCGTAATACTCCCACAGAATGAGGGACCGAGTGTATGGGTGAGCACACAAGTAAGTCTCGCATGGTACGCATAGTCGGTAGTGTTAGAATGACTGAAGTCTGGTGAGGCCTGGCAGGAGTGTCGGGGGGCAGATACCTCTGCGGCACCTCAGAAGTAGGGGACACGAAAGTCTCGCTGCGTCTGGCAGGAGTGTCGGGGGGTTGATGCTTCTGCGGCACCTCAGAAATCGGAGACATGTAAGGTAAGTGGTGCCGCCCCGTTGCAGGATGGGGAGACCATCACACTGGCTGAGGACTATCTGGGCCTCGAAATGTCAATAGGTGGGTGCTGCCTGCAAAGTACCTTACGGAGACCTATTGACAGTATCAAAGCCTGGGTAGGTGAGTGTTAGGCACGCTTGACGTGCCGGGTGTTCCACGCCCAAACGATGCACAGGAGGTGCACAGAGTGGATAAAAATGGGAGATGGGGGTATCACAACCCCCACTGAGTGAGTGACTGAATGTCAAAGAGAGTGGTGCACAAGTGGTGCAAGCGATTGGGACTGAATGTATGAGCGAGCACACAAGTCAGACTCGCATGGTACGTATGGTCAGAGTGGCTGCTTAGGCAGTAGTGTGATCCGGCTGTCAGGGACGGAATGAGTGAAGTCTCGCTAGGCCTGGCAGGAGTGTCGGGGGCAGATACCTCTGCGGCACCTCAGAAGTAGGGGACACGAAAGTCCCGCTATGACTGGCAGGAGTGTCGGGGGGTTGATGCCTCTGCGGCACCTCAGAAATAGGAGACATGAAAGGGTCTGCCTCGTAGCTGAGGTAGGAGCGGCATAGGAGCCACCAACCTAGGGTCGCCTCCGGCTTGGTAGACAAGTGGTGCCATTCTGTTGCAGGACGGGGTGAGCACCATACTGAATGAGGACTGTCTATGTTGTGAGATGGCGGCATGGGGGTACCCCCTGCAGGGTACCTGGTCTTCCCCTGCAGTCATTCAAGCGGCATAGGCAGGTGAGTGTTGGGGCACATGTGGTGCCAGTATGTCTTGTGCAAATGTGTCGCATGGGGAGTGTCGAAGAGTTGAGGCGCATACGTGCACTTGTGTACGTCATGGAGGGGGTGCAATGCCCAATAGTCATCCCCCGAAGTATTGCTTAATTGCGGGCCGGGGGAATGACTGGAGAGGAAGGAGTTGGTTTTAGTGGGTCGGGAGTGGTGATCCCATCCCCACACTACCTGGGTTCGCCTCCCCAGGTGTCTGTTTGCAGATTTCCATTACCCTCGTTAAAAAAAAAAAAAATGTAGTGTGTAATGTGTTGTGTTTTGTTTTGTTGTGGAAATAGTAACTTTGGTGTTAAAAAGTGTAACATTTTAACAAAATCGAAGCTTCCATCATGCAAGACAATATTTTTATCTATATAATCATTGCTGTATTTTATGTGGGAGGTTTTCCAACTGAGACTATTTTTTTGTCTTTATTTAGGTGAATTTTGATATTTGGATCATGCTGCGTTTCCTCCGTAAGTCGATACCTCTCTTACTCGATATCGTCTAAGTCGAAGTAATTGTTCAATGCATTTTCAGCTCGCTAAATCGATGTTGTCAGAAACAGTTCATATGAATGATATACACGGTGTCGGGCTATTTGGCTGAAGAAATAAGAAATGAGAAGTGAAAAGTGAGAAGTAAGAAGTGCGAAGTGAGAAGTAAGAAATGAGAAGTGAAAACTAAGAATTAAAGAGTGAGAATTAAGAAGTGGGAAGGGAGAAGTGCAAAGTGAGAATTGAAAATTAAGCAGTGAAAAGTGAAAACTGCGAAATAAGAAGTGAGTAATGAGAAGTGACAAGTGAGAAGTGAGAGGTATAAAGTGAGAAGTGAAGAGTGAGAAGTAAGAAGTGAGAGGTGCAAAGTGAGAGGTGCGAAAGTGAGAAATGGGAAGGGAAAAGTGCGAAGTAAGAAGTGAGAAGTAAATAGCGAAAAATAAGAAGTGATAAGTGAGAAGGGTGAAATGAGAAGTGAGAAGGGACCATTATTCACTTTTCACTTATTACTGCACACATCTCACTACTCAGTAGAGTAGAGTGGGGCAAGAGTACGCACTTAGTATTCAATCGAACATGGGACAAACTTCTGCATATCAAATCAATGTCGACGATTCGTAAACTTTCTTTTATGTTACCTAGCGGAAAATATGTATATATTTGATTTGAAATTCAATAGTTTCTGGAAATGTTCCCGTGGGAGTTACCGGGAGTACGTCCTTAAATAATTTTTAGAGAAATTTTCGGAAGTAATCTCAGAAGAATTTCCGGAGATGATTTGGATAAATTTTCGGAAAAGTTTTTGTAGCAATTTCTGAAGGAATTATTTCTGGCATTTCCAGAAAAAATCTGGAAGTAAATCCTAGAAAATTTAAAAACGATTTTAAAGTAGAACTCTTGAAAAAAATTGGGGGAAAAGGACGAACTTCTGGCAGAATTCGCAGGTGTTGGATGGGTATACATGAATTAAATGCGAATTTTGAACGAAAAAAAACAATTAATGGAGTTCTCATCTCTGGGGTAGCTCCTAGTGGAATCCCTGGCCGGATTTTCGAAAGATTCCGTGGAACAAACTATGGAGCAATCCCTGAACGAACTTTCGGAGGAATTTCGGGATTAGCTTTCAGAAAAATTGCTGAATAAAAATCCTGGCGGAACTTCTGGATGCATTCCTGGAGGAACTACTTGGAGAATTCATGAAAAAACTTCCGGAAGAAATCTTAGAGGAACTTCCGGAAGAATTTCTGAGTGAACCTTCGGAGAAGGAACTCCCGCAGGAATTTTTGGAGAAAGTTCCGGAGGAATTTCGGGATGAATTTCCAGAAAAAAATCTGTACAATCTTCCGGATGAAATCCTGGAGGATCTTCTGGAGGCATTTTTGGGGAAACTTCCGGGGAAATTCCGGGAGAAACTTCAAAAGGAATTCCTGGAGAAACTTCGGGAGGAATTCTTGCAGGAACTTCTGGAGGAACTTTCGTAGGATTCCCTGAAGAAACATTCGGAGAATACCTGGAGGAACTTCTGGGGGAATCTCTGGAGGAACTTCCGGAATAACTCCTGGAGAAACTTCCGGAGGAATTCCTGCAGAAACTTCCTGGAGAAACATTCGGAGAATTCCTGGAGGAACTTTCAGAACAAACTTCCGGAGAAAATCCTGGAGGAACATCTGTAGGAAGTCTTGGAGGAACCTCCGCATAATTCCGGAGAAAATTCTGGAGGAACTTCCCGAAAAATTCCTGGAGGATCTCCCGGAGGAAACCCTTAAGGAAATCTCAGAAAAAAACCTTTAAGAAAATCTCGGAGAAATTCGGGAATTTCCTGAGGAAACTTCCAAAGGGATTCCTCGAGGAACTTCCGGATGAATTCCTGGAAGCTTCCGAAGAAATCCGCAGAAATTTTAATGCATAAAATTAGGCCACTCCAACCTACCCCGCCTCAGATAAAATTTCAATCGGCGCACAGGCCTATTGTCAGTATGTTTGTGTACTTGGAGCAGCTCGGAATTCAGACGTCTGCCATATTTCCCCAAACAGATAGTGCTCTTTTTCCTTCATAAGGCCTTCCTCCTTTTAAGTCATTATTAAGCTTCATGGGAGCTAAAAGTCTCTCCCTTTTTTTGGAAATGGATTAGTTTTGTGGGATTGTCTCATTATGTTCTTGCTATGTTTCCTACGATTATGTTTCCTATATCAAAATAAATAAGCGCTGGATTGAATAATCTGGAAGTTTGCTTATGGATCAATTAGAGCGATTCCAAGCAACAGCATCAAAATTTAAGAAAATTTTTAATTCATGATTTTCTATTGAGTTGAAACTTTGCACAGTTTTTCAATTTCATCTAAATCGTCATTTTTCGATATCAAATCTTCATATTGAGTCACGACTAACCTTTCAAAAGGGTGTATGTGAAAATGG
Source organism: Armigeres subalbatus (assembly GCF_024139115.2). Classification (NCBI taxonomy): domain Eukaryota; kingdom Metazoa; phylum Arthropoda; class Insecta; order Diptera; family Culicidae; genus Armigeres; species Armigeres subalbatus. Next base: position 34,784,570 of record NC_085139.1, on the reverse strand, counting down.
TTCAAAAATATTTAAAAAGCTGCACAGCAAAAACGGAATGTTCGATTGTTATGATTTTTTCAGCAAAGTTAGACAACTAAATGGTGATTCTTAAGAAAATGTGCACAGTAATAAAAAAATTTTTTGCCTTTAAAAATATCATTTTTGTCACAAAACTCAAATATCTCAAAACCCTATCTTTTTTCGAACGTATTTTTTAGGGAAAACGGTCCATTATATTAGCTATCTACCATAAAAATTTGGTGATGGTAAACTAATAAACAAATAGTTATGACATTTCAAACATTTCACAATTTTCACATATAGTAAACAAAAAAAAATTTCCGTGTATTTTTTTTCAAGAATCGCAGTTTGATGCTGATTTTATTGTTAAGGGCCTTGCGTGAGTTAAACAAGTTGTTTGTATGATATTCCATATTTATGTATTCATCGATATTATGTATATTATATGTGTAAATATTATATGTATAAATAAATAAAAATGAATTAATATTATCCTAAGTATTAAATTAAATGTGGCAGTTACACAATGTTGTTATAGAAACTCTAAGAGTTTTGGGTTTGAATTTTGGTATGGGTTATGATATCATGAAAACAGTTTATTAATACTTATTTTTTATTTATTTTTTTTCAAATTTTTTAAAATATCGAACACTTTTGAATTATTATCAGCACAGTTTGAGTATAGTTTTGCTTTAATTTTATTTTCCGACAATGGAATGAAACAGTGAAATTTTTGGGTTCCTTGGATCGTTTTCGCGTTATTAAATTGCTCGCTGAGCTCTGAAGCCTTTATTTCGTACTCTTCAGTAGTAGTAAAACAAAATGATAATTTGGTTAAATCTTTTTCTTTTCTACGATTTGCCCAATCAAAAAGTTCTTTCGCAGTTTTAATTGGATGCTCACGTTCTTTGGCTAAACTTGCTCTTGTGGCCATGCGCTTTATTGTTCCTCCAATAGCATCACAAGGACCTTTGCCATGTGATGTAGCAAAAATGCCATTCTGCATCAATTCCGTACATTGATTTAAATTGACATAGGCTCGAAAAATTCTTACGATTCTTGTACTGCGACGCTGCTCCATCAGACATGAAATATATCTTTTTGACTTCTTTATGCTTATCAACGCGTAAAAAGTTAATCATTTTTTCAATGAACAAGTTTACGGATACTGAATCGTGTCTTAAATCTTCGGAAATTATAATAAAACTTAAGTGTTCAATTTGCGTACTTCCATTAAAATAAATAACGAATGGATGAATTGTAGCTTGTTGTACGTTCCAGTGATGGGACTGCACTTCATCTTGCAATACAAAGCTGTAATTTTCAGAAAAATCACAAATGACTAAAAATTCACCATTTTGTAATGTATTTTTCGTATTTTTAAAAAGCTGGATTGTTCTGTTTTAATGAAATCGTGAGGGATTAAACTTTCTAATTTCAAGCAAAAATATGACACAAACTCATCTACAGGTTTTACAATAGTTTCTATGTCACACCTATCCGTGGTCACCCATTGCTCAAATGATAACTGATCAATATATTTTTCTTCAAACTCAGCGAATAAAGTATTTTCCAATGATGAAGAATCTGGACAATCCGAACAAGATCGTAGATAGCAATTTGATGTTGTATTTTCACACAAAAGACTACCAGTTAACATTTGAATATCCTTTGTTAAATTGATTCTTTTCAAACTATGTAAAATAAGATTAATATTCTCATGGGTTGTGCACACACACATTATGTGTTCCTGAATTGGAAAGAAGCTTACATTGCCTTGGCCGAAGGCTTGCAAATGAGGAAAAACCTATTTTAATATTATCGTGAATTTCCTTGAAGCGTGTGTACGCTTCTTTCAAAGTCGTCATCATTAATCGTTTTTGGATTGCTTGACGCTTTCCATCTTTTTACTGATACATAATCTTTTGACCAGGCATAGCTCGACTTACTTCATCATCTTCAAAATATTGAACTACTATTTCTTTTGTCTCATCTGTTAATGCAGTACTAGACCTAGTATTTTTGGTTGAAAGACAGTTATTCTTCAATTGTTTTGCCTCTTTTACTGTATTTCTATTGGTTTTGAACTCATCAATGGCATCCTGAATAGACCACGAACTTGGCAGCATCGACAAAATCAATAATTTTTCTTTCCTTGTCGTGGCTGCATTCGAGAACCTTTCCTTCATATTTATAATTACCTCATCGTAGTCTGTATTTTCCACATCATCAGGTCCTAATTTGAAGAGGTTTCTTCGTACAGCTTCGTTTATTTCACGGTATTTTTCTCCGGGTAATAAACGTAGTCCATCTTACTCCATTTAATCAGAGTCACTTTTATCCCAGCTATGCCCTCGTTAAAGCGTTCGATGTTGACCTTTTGGATACACTCATCTTCCGATTGATTTGTTGAAACAGATTTCGCTGATGGTACGGTGGCAAGGCTCTCAGCACTTAATACTTCTGGTAATTCCTCAGTTGTTGTCGATACATCTGGCAATTCCTCAGTTGCTGTCGTTTTCGAACTTCCTGCGCTCTGCTCAACCGATGATATACAGATTGCTCTTTTGTCAACGTTTAGACGGCAGGACGTGCAAATGCGTAAATTTGTATTCAATGTGGACATTGGAGCATAACCAGTCGCTTTCAGTTTATCTATGGTGCTTTCGGTGTGATTTCGTAACTCTTTTGAACACTTTTTTCCATCAAACGGCCTACAACAACTGAGAAAGCGGCTACTCGTGTTGTTCGTAATATTTCAATAAACAAAATCACTTTTAAGTTTTTACTGACTAGTTTGGTGTCATTTGCTTGACTGAAGAAAAAAATTACTATAAGATCTTTAACAACCTTAGTAGTAGTAATTTTTTTGCTTTTTCGTGAGCATTGTCATGGTATGTACCTATCATGCATTTGTTGTTGTTGAAGATACCCGTTTCCTCCTGATCATAAAGTCTATTCTCTAAGAGGTATATTTTTTGCAGGTAAACTATAGACGTACACGTGTATATAAATCTTTGATTTTGCAGCTTTGTCTTAAAAATAACATTTCTGATATGTTTCTATCAACGTTATTATCAACAGGTTTCAACACTATTAAAAGAATTTTTCGCCAGTCACGTGCAATGAAAATTATGACACTATCAATACTTTTGATCACAACACTGGATCGTGTCTAAGTTTCTTATAGATGCTATGAATAATTAAATCAAAATATCATGAAAACAACTTGTTTAAATCACGTCCCTTAACAATAAAATCTGCATCAAACTGCAATTCTCGAAATTACTTACACAGAAAAAAATTTTTTTTTACTATATGTGAAAATTGTGAAATGTTTGAAATATCATAACTTTTTTGTTTATTAGTTTACCATCACCAAATTTTTATGGTAGATAGCTAATATAATGGACCGTTTTCCCTAAAAAAATTACGTTCGAAAAAAGATAGGGTTTTGAGATATTTGAGTTTTTGTGACAAAAATGATATTTTTAAAGGCAAAAAAAATTTTTTTACTGTGCACATTTTCTTAAGAATCACCATTTAGTTGTCTAACTTTGCTGAAAAAATCATAACAATCGAACATTCCGTTTTTGCTGTGCAGCTTTTTAAATATTTTTGAACCATTTTCACATACACCCTTTTGAAAAGTTAGTCGTGACTCAATATGAAGATTTGATATCGAAAAATGACGATTTAGATGAAATTGAAAAACTGTGCAGAGTTTCAAATATTTTCGAAATGGTCGCTCAGGATCGACTGGCCCCCGTGGAATGCCTCATTACGAAAATCCGGCAGAATCTTCCCTCCAATCACAAAACCGGAGGCACACAACGACATCACCATTAGGCCGAGAATCACCGAGACTGCAGTGCCGGTGTTCGAAACCGGCGATGACGACCGTATGGACCTGCTGGAAGCTCTTTGGTTCATGTTAATGGCAGCATGGATGGACGGAAATATACTGGAATTCGCGGTGAGCTTGTTTCATGCTTCCTATTTCAATTTTTTTTTGCACTCATTGGAATTTCATCACTCCTCCTTGTATCTCGCAAACCTCTCCCAGCTAAGCATAATTTATGGATGTTGCTTTTGATAAAATGAAATAATCATTTAGATGCATTTGTATTTTCATAATTTCGCTTCATCGCTTTTTCGATAAATCCCTTCTTATACCAAACTACTTCAGTTTATACTTAGAAGGAGAACTTGTGATTTTGTCATTTTTGTCCTTTTTTCATTGTTGTGGAGCTTAACGCTTCGGAAGTAGTCTTGTTTTGGCCGGAGATACTGGTTTGACATCAGAACTTAAAGATTCACATGAGTACTCTTGCCCCACCCGTTCCTGCGTACTTTCACCCCACAGCCCCAAAATTTATACAATTAATGGTTTTGACCTCTTGGAAAACCAACCCGATTAGTGTTCTGCACTATAAAGTACTCTATACAATTATCGAAATGGTATAATGTTCAGCTGCATGAACTTATATATGGTAATGGAATACTAGTTGTGAAAACACAATTATTTTTTAGCAATATGACCAAAAAATATCTATCTTCATATTTCCCATGTTATTTATTAAAATAGTTTACAATCACACATGACAATAGTTGGTCAGAATACCTGTCAAACTGCTAGTTTATCTTTTTCATAACTTCCAAAAATTGAAAACGTACTCTTACCCTACGCGCATTCTTGCCCCACTCTACTTTACTCACTTCTAACTACTCTGTACTCACTTCGAACATTACATTTCTCACTTCACTTCAGGGAGAGTTCACTGTACTATCGCTCAAAGGCGCACCTCTCAATCAGTTTTAGCTTCCACAAAAAGTGGTTTTGATCATGCGTCGGAACTGAAGTTCCAACATAGATTTGTTTCTTCTTATGAGTTCCGAATTCGTTTTTGTTCAGAGATTTCATTGCGATTGATATTTTGGAATCTCACTTTTACACAGAGTTCTATCCAGTCAGAGGGTTCAGTCGATCTACCAAAATAGTACCCAGCTAAGCGTTGCGTAATTTATGGATGTTGCTTTTGATAAAATAAAATGAAAATTGGTCGTCGGCTTAAAAACCAGCCTAAAATTGAGTTACGTTTTTATAATTTACTCCATTGGCTTCATCCAAAATGTGCAAAAGGTGTGTCCGACCATCACTTATTACCGACCATTACTTATTAACAAGAATTTTAAGAACTAGAGCACAGTATGGTAGATCTTACTCCGTAATGCACCACGAAAAGATGTCTATCCAACATTACAGGATGAAGTTGGCTTAAGGAGAGAACCATACCCAGAAGTCACCAATCATACCCCTGAATCCCTCTGGTCGAAAGGATTTCTCAGTACGGAGAAATTTCCAAAAATTTGTGCTAGATTGATCGCAGACTTATCCAACAGTTAACTAGCCTGAACAGAGCGCCTGGTTATAGACGAAAACAATATAAAATCAAAACGCTGTTATTCAGCTGGGGAGCTCCATTGAAGTTTTCGAAGGCAGCATTTTCAAACTTGCGGTGCTGCAAGAAACGACCAGCAGATAGATGGAGCGGGTTAGGCGACGTTGATGGAATTTGGGAAATGTGAGGCCCTCCCAGCTGATCTTATTGGAAAACCATAGTTAAGGTTATAGAAGGGTCCTTAGAACCCGGGTTAAGGCTCCCGGGTCGCCTGATCACTAGGGGTGAGAACTTATAACCTTGGGAGATTTCAAGGAAAGCCCGATTGTCTCGCGTTAATGGTCTTATCCTTGGGATGCCAGTGAAATCGTTTGGATTAGATGCTCCTGTATTAGGGTGGCTAAGTGATGAACTTCTAACTCCATCGAAAAAATCACGGTTTTCAGCATAACATTCTGTATTTAATTCTACAAGAACTGAGTGCGTATCATGGCTCTTGATCGTAAATTGTGCTGTCCAACTGCAAATCACTGTTTTTGGATGTTTCTGCATACATTTTTCCATATAAACTTCCAACGAGTTTAGCACCGCCCAAACGTTGACCGATTTGGCTGAAATTTTGTCCAGAGCATCAGGGCATCAAATAGAACCGAATAAAAAATTTGAAAAAGTGTTTTTTGAGCCACCCTATCCTGTATACACCCTTATCTTTAAGGAAACAGATGAGGGTAGTGATGCTGGCTGCATCATTTGAAAGGTTTCCCATAGGTAACCCTAGGAACCTGGAATTTGGGACATCAGCATACATAATGTTCCACAGTGTTGTGGACCTCGCAAACGTCGCAAATAGTCCGGAAGGGACTAGCCCCAAAGTTGTGTGAGAGACGGTTTGCTGGTCCTTTTGATTGCTCTAGTCCGTCCAAGCCGACATGTTGCCTTTCATTTCCGCAGCTCTGCAGTAGTGGAAGCTCTCCATGACATTTCCCTGTTGTCTCGCACTGTCTTTCTAATCCAGGTTATCACGTCTCCCACAGGGAGGGTTGACGCAAATCGCCAACATTGATAACCGACTCTGGCAAGGTGATCGGCCGTGGTGTTGTCAGGCACTCCGCAGTGCCCTGGGTTCCAGATTCGTGAGCATATTTGCTAGGATGCCTTGGATCCAGGAATGTTCAGACGTTTCGCTCTGAAGTGCGGAGATAACACTAGCAGAATAGGATAGGACGAGGATGGGCTTCGTGGACGGGTACGCGGTGGCGATGAGAGCTGCAGCTGATTCGGCCGAAAAAATGGTACAGATATTCGAGATAGTCATGTTGGTCCCGGTGACCCCGATGCCTACTCCATGGCCCGAAACGGACCCATCCGTATACCTGTGTTCGTAATTGTTGAATTCTTTGTTTAATAGCTCGGCCACCGACCTTCTGAGAGCCAAGGAGTTGTCACCCCTTCGAAAATAGTGTGCTATTCAGCTGTTAATGTTGGCTTTTGAAGATTGCCAGCTGCTCGCTCCATACCAGTAGACTCGCGCACCTGGCACTGGGAGAAATCGACTCTGGCCATCGCGTGTGGAATCTGGTCTCCTTCGATAAGGAGAAGGATCCTGTATTCTCCGGAAGTTACGGCGGTGAAAGAAGCGGCATTGTGGCAGATGACCGTTCGCACACGATTTCCCGTTACGCTGGGATATGGAGGATACTCTGAAGTAGTGCGTAACGGTGTATGTCCGGTCATATCGCCAGGCTCGATTCAACTCTGAAGCTGAAAATATGACGTCCCGAAACCCCTAAGGTGCATGGGGACTGTCCCTACTTCGGTAGGGTAGCGCGTGGGCTGCTTCGGCAGTAGAGCGAGTGATCTGCTTGTGCCGAGGTAGGAGTGTCGTAGCAGGTAACCGCTATTGTCACCTCGAGGCATGGCAGAAGTTTCAGTGTGGACTGTGCATGCTGTGTGAGAGTTCCACACTTCGGTACACTGCGGAAGCTTGGCAACTACTACGCGTGTGCTGGGTCAGTGCATAATGCATTCTTTCTTGTAAAAAAAACACACTATGTCTTAATGGCAAGATACCTGCAACGACACAGGTAGACTCAGATACTGTAGAAGGTAGCAACCCGAATTCGGCTAGCTTATCCGATCCTTAACCGGAGCATCTTGTTATTGGCTCGGTGCGGTGTTAGAAAGCATCCGAACCGAATCAACTCTTATCTTACAATTAACTTTGACTTCGGGGAAGTGCGATAGGAATAAAAGGCTCCGGTCTATGGACACTCCAAGATCTTTTACAATTTTCTTGTTGGGAATAGGATGCTCACCCAATTGATGTATCCAACGGCAGACATGTCGTCTGACGCACTTACTGGCGGTCATAGTTGTGCGGCTTAATTCCGCTGAACGAGCTATCCGTTGGTTTGATCGCTGTGTGTCGCTGTCCTATCGAGCGTACAACTGCGTTCGTTGCAAAACGAGGAAAGAGACAAAGTCATGGCACGTCATGGCCTGCTATTCACTAGTCAATGTTGGCAACCGAACCGTTTTACGGATGATATTAGCATAACTGTCATCAATGCACGCTGTGAGTGGATTGCTCAATCTATATAATAAAAATGAAATGGTCTGTGTTCGTATCCGCATAACACGAAAACGGCTGGATGGATTTCATCATTCTTTCAGCAGAAATATTCGTTACTGTTTCCGACGGGTTTATATGATATTTTCAAATGCAAAAATCACGAGAAAGGTTGGGTAAATCGTGAAAAACTAAAATTAAGAATCGTATGGAAATTTCGCATGGTGACTTCACAACGCCCATTTTCGCCTACTATGCAGGACAACGTCTGCCGGGTCGACTAGTCTTCTATATAATCAAAATGAAATGGTCTGTGTTCGTATCCGCATAACTCGAAAACGGCTAGATGTATTTTTTTCACTCCTTCAGCAGGTATGATGGTTATCGTTTCCGACGGGTTTATATGATATTTTCTCATGCGATAATCACGAGTAGAGTGGAGAAAATTGTAAAAAACTAGAGTAAAATGCCCAATACTGGACCCCCTAGTAGCGAAGTTTTGCTCTTCCTGGCATAAGGAGTGGAAATTTTCAAAATATTAATTCTGCGTGATATCTAATATCAAGCTCTACATCTCCTCTTCACTATACATACATGAAACACGCAAATACTCGACGTTATTCGTTGGAATTAGCATTTCAAAGTCTGACTGAATTCGCCCTATAGTAGACCCCCTGGGGGTCCATAATAGGAAATTGCTTCCCTATAGTCGACACTTCATTTGATTTTTATGTTCCGTTTCGGGACGTTCTTCTTCCCTATTATGGACCCCCCAAAATATTCCTATAATGGACACTCTCGTGTTAATTTTTTATAGAATTGTAAAAAATCATCTATTTTTACTTTCCATAGCATTTCCAATGCACGTAATCAATTAATAGAACTGTAAGATAGGTTCTCCCGATGAAATTTCATAGCAAAATGTTTACATTGTGCTGTAATAATGCAAAAATGGCTAGAGGGTCCACTATTGGTTGGGCACTTTACCCTAAAATTAAGTTTCGTATGGAAATTTCACATGGGCATTTTTGCCTACTATGCAGGACAACGTCTGCTAGTCGACTAGTTTCTAATATATCTCACCCTCACCATAGTGAAGTCTACAGAGCTGGCCCAGCGATGGATAGCCCTGATGGCAGATTGGGTTCTTCTCCGCGTTCAGCCTAGAGTGTCGCATACGATTACCAGCAATATATCATCGGCATAGACAAATTCGTAAATGTTCGGTGGAAGCGAACGGAACACACCGTTCATGGCGACAAGGAACAGAGTCACCGCCAGAATGGAGCCCTGGAGTATCCCAGTCTCCTCCGGGAGAGTCCTCGAACCCTGGATTCCAATTTGGACTATAAAGGAGCGCCCGAAATTCCGAACAAAAGCAAGGATGTTGCCGGAAAATCCCCACTCGTTCAATTGTTGAAGGAAAGGGGTCCAAGTGCTGTTGAAGGCTTTGGAAATATCCAGGTCAGCGTGTTTGCCCTCATTGTAAGCGTTTTCAAAACGTCACGCAAGTTTGCTAAGTATGTGCTAGTACCGTACCCTGAAAGGAACGTGCGTGCTGCCAGAATCCGGGCTTGTTGCTCAGCCGCCGGTTCACCATCCGCTCGACAGCTTTGGACACATATGAAGTCAGCGAGATGGGCCGGTACTTCGTGACAACCCGGGAGGAGATGCTGATTTTAGAAATGGGAATGACCAAACTTTTTCGTTATTCTTCTGGGAAGGTTTGGTCAGCTCCCATTTGATTGACGTGTTGGCTATCTCGATGGGATCGGTAATGGTAATTGACTTTCCCTCAGTGTTCGGCAGTGGATTGAGCCGAATTGACCGAACTGAGAAAATCCACTGTTTCCTCTTGGCTTCAAATATCACTGATCTGCATTCATAGTGCTTCTCTTTGCAGGCCTGAAGAGCATTTACTATCGGAAATCTCGCATTTCATCCGACCACCAACAACGGCGGCGTCCAGTACGGTTTGGGGGAGCCTGGAAGATTTGTGGACGTGTCTAGTTCAAACATGCGTCGGAGGTAGACTGTCCATTATAGCATATTTGTAACACTTGCATTTTGGTTGATTTTGTAAAAAGTTTGTCATAGCTTTCCACAAACTAAATCATTTTCAGCTTACCACAGGATAGCTAGATAGTAAAACCTATTTTACTGTTGTGGTAGATGCAGCAAATTGAGCTTTCTGAACGATTCATAGGTATTTTACAAAATCAACAAAACTTCAAGTGTTACAAATATGCAATCATGGGCAGTGGAGGTCATATGCCTTCCCACTTAAGAGCGGAAAGAATAGACCGACTGGCGGCAGTCACGTCGATGGCAGTGGCCAAGTGGCCGTTACAGCAGGTGGACGAACCGTTGTTGAACAATTCGAGTAAGCCGGTACCTCTGGGGTCAGTCCTAAAATCACCATGAGTACCATGTCAACATTTTCCTACCTATTCCCTAACTGACCTGCATTCGTTCGTTCGTGTTGGTTCTCTGTGTAATTACAGCTGATATAGCAATAACGGAATAGCAAGCGAGGGCGGTCAGTTATGCTCATGCTCTGCAAACTTTAAATTCTAAAAAAGAAAAGTTGAGGGATATGAAGTTCATCAATATGCATTTCATGTTGTTTATGCCGCATGGTTACTTCAGTCATTTTAACATATCGATCCGACGAACCAATTGGAATATCATTAGATTTTTTTTAAGAACGTTTTTTGACTTAACAGCAAGAAATAAACAAATATGAAAAGTGCTATTTTTCGATTAGATTTTCTGATGTCAAATCTCCCAAGTAACATTTCAAGTTAATTTCAGCTCTAAGAATAATTTTCAAGATCAATTCATAAGATCTAACAATAAAACCGAATAATACACGGCAACCTTATGATGATCACTATAAGAGTAAGATATTGCCAAGTGGCCCTCTCCAGATGACCACTATAAACCTATTATAAGAGCATTTAGAAACCCAAAAGAAACAAAAAAGTTAATTTTGCTGCGGCAGCTGTCAAAATGTTGCTTTGAAAAAGAATAAACAAAACTTTGTAGAAAAATAATAACAAAATGGATTGCTGATGAAAACTATGATGATGACAACAATTTTTTTTTCAGGTTGTTTTTTTCGATTCAGTAGGGTAGTGAGTTAATTCCCGTCGTCCAGTCTAAAATTCGATGGATTGCTGTCAAATAAATCTGTTGGTATTGGTGTGCGATTTCTACAAGTACACAAAATTAGTTTTTTATGCGGTATCATACCGTGTTAAATAAAAATAACATAAATTCAATCAATATTGGCCTGTTTTGAACATGATATGTGTACATTGTGAAACAAAGAATAGAATATGTGTATGAAGCATGTTCGCGGTTATCCAAGAAACACCTGAAGTGGAGGCATTCAGATCTTTTCGTGTAACCAATTTTCTACAATCCAGTTTTGTAAATGTAATGTACCCATTGTGCTACATATGATATAATGTGCGTATGGAAGATCTTCACGGTTATCCAAGAGATCCCTGAAGTAAAGAACTTCAGGTCTACACGCGTAACCAATGATCCACAGACTTGTTTTGTAAATGTAATGTACCCATTGGGGTGCATATGATAGAACCTGCGTATGGAAGATCTTAACGGTTATCCAAGAAATACCGGAAGTGAAGGTCATCAGGTCGACACGCGTAACCAATTATCTACAGGCCTGTTTTGTAAATGTTATGTACCCATTGTGGTACATATAACAGAATCTGCGTATGAAAGCCGTTCGCTGATATCCAAGAAATACCTGAAGTGGAGGCCTTCAGGTCGACACGCGTAACCAACGATCCAAAGGCCTGTTTTGAATATGTAATGTACCCATTATGAAGAGAGCATGTACCATATTTGAAACCGGAAAATTGATCTTTAGTTCCGCGTTTAGATCGAAAGGCCGTACTCTAGGAATTTCATGGATGACCATGTGCTGTGAACACATTCTGTTCTTTATACTACAGAAAGCATGTACCATATTTGAAACCGGAAAACTAATCTTTAGTTACGTGTGAAGATCGAAAGGTCTTACTCCAGGGATTTCGTGGATGACCAGGAACATATGCTGTGAACGCATTCTGTTCTTTGTACTACAGAGAGCATGTCCCATATTTGAAACCGAAAAAGTGATCTTCAGTTACGCGTGTAGATCGAAAGGCCTTACTCCAGAGATTTCTTGGATGACCATGACATATACTGTGAACGCATTCTGTTCTTTGTACTACAGAGAGCATGTACAATATTTGAAACCGGAAAACTGATCTTCAGTTACTTGTGTAGTACGAAAGGCCTTACTCCAGAGATTCCTTGGATGACCATGAACATATGCTGTGAACGCATTCTGTTCTTTGTACTATAGAGAGCATGTACCATATTTGAAACCGGAAAACTGATCTTCAGTTACGCGTGTAGATCGAAAGGCCTTACTCCAAAGATTTCTTGTATGACGAAGAACATATGCTAAGAACACATTCTGTTCATTGTACTACAGAGGGCATGTACCATATTTGAAACCGGAAAACTGATCTTCAGTTACTTGTGTAGATCGAAAGGCCTTACTCCTGTTACCGTTTTGGGTACTTCACCCTAGGATCCAACCCTAGCAATGTATAGGTAGAGCAGTAAGGTGTTCAGAGTAGGGATCCTATATTAAGAGATGTGCGAATACTTTTCCAGTCGATTTAGCAACGCTGTTACTTTCGTAAACAAACGCTGCCATCACTTGCCGCAGTGAAAAATGTTTAGGCTTGCACATGACTTCACATTCGAAGACACTTTTTGATTATTTTGTCTATCCTCTAGCAGTGCATTTTCAGAGCAATACGAATGAACACGATATAAGGCATCAACTAGACTACTTTTACTTACGGAAGCAAAACAAATTGTTTATTCGATAAAACTTTTCATAAATTATATTTCACCAAAATCGCAATACCTTTCGATCTGCAACAATAACGATGTTCGTTTGGCTCAGATTTTGACAGTTCTCAATGCTCGATTGGCTCAAGATGGCCGCTTTCGCATATCTCTGAATGTAGGATCCCTAGTTCAGAGTTTCGCAAATATCATGCATACTACTGTTCAGGACGAATTAATATTGTTTACATTGTATAAAAGTTTGTATACAAGTATTTAAATACTTCTCTAGTAAGAAAAACTATAAGCACACAACTCCCTAAATCCAACTGTTAATTTGAATAACAAATGAAATTGTAACGCACATAACACGAAACACACATACAAGGGGTGGGTGGATGGAACATGCCGGGAATAACGAATGGACCCAAAGGAGGGGAAAAAGGATATTTAGGAGGGGCGAGGAAATGGAGGGGAGGTATAAAAGGGGTTTGCCACGATTGAACCTGGATCTAATCCGCCTTTTCCACTGGAGACTTTGATCAATCAAGAACGTGTGTGAATTTAACAGTAGTTATAAAAAGTTGAATTCCATTTTAAAGTGAAAGCCATTACCAAATTTTGAGTGGAATAATAGTGGAAAATAATTCTATCATAGATAAAGGAAAATTTGAGTCAGGGAACCTTTATTCACCACGGTGGATAAATAAGTGGAACCCTAAGACCTCCCCGAATTCCTCCTAGGACCCATTAAGTGTTGGCTTAGACCCTGAGCCAGTGTGTGACCATGTTGTCAGTGCCACCGCCAACTCATAGCCTCGGAGAATAGGCTCCAATCCCGTGACCCTGTCGGTTCGCCAAGCACGTATGGCGGTATCCTGTAGCGAGGTCTGCCTTATCCCTGTGCTACGATCCACGAGAGAAAGATACCGTGATTGACATCCCGCGCGATATCGGACGCCCCCAAGCGCATGCGATTCCACGATTCCGATTGCGCCGCAACGCCCAGATTTGCCCAGAAACCCCCACCATCGCCGGCCGGCCCAACATACACTTACACACCTACACTAAAAGTAAGTTCAATAAAAAAAATAGACTAAAAGTGAAAAAAAACTGAGTGTTTGAACTTCTGATCAGCGCAAAGAGCCGACCCTGAAAAAAAGAGTTTGGGAACCCCTGGTGGCAAGGCCTGTGAGGTCTCGTCCCCAGCGTCCGCTTTGGTTAGGTCCCCATAGTTGAAACGAGCAGATCAGATTTGAATCTGTCGTTTCAAAAAGTAGCGTTAGCTACCAATTTAGCCAGGCCGATATAGGCAATGACAGTGCTCGAATCAATAATATATAAGTGGTAGTAATTTAGTTTGGAATGAGTGGGTGAAAACAGGGAAAACAGGAAACCCCAACCAGAATGACCAAATGAATTCAGGAAAATTGTTAGAACGAAAATGGTTATCAAGACAAAATCCGGAAACCCTTTATAACAGAGATGGGAATAAAAAGAAAGTTTCTTGGCAGGTAAGGAAAGACTACGGGTTCTTTCCCTTTTGGACCGCCAAGTCGTTAAGTTGTGATTGAAGTTAAAGTAAATTTTAGTAGTGCAGTGAGAAAAATTTTGTAAAAACTCAAGTGAGAAAAAAGTACCTAAAAAAACCCAAATTTATCCCCAAGTGGTGATTATGCCTTTCTCGATTCGATATGTTGGATTCGAATTAATGTTGTAAATGCTGTGCTAATTGCCTACATCTTGGCGGTTAAAATATTTGATGCAACTCTATCACGCTGCTTATAAATTACTCAATAATTGAGTAATTTTTAAGCAATTATTATGAGAGTAATGGATTGCGTCATGGCTAAATTGATTAATGACTTAAAGCAAATATATTATATTAACAATATAGCTCACTCTCATGCAATACTGGCGACCCATGATTTAGCGTATGTGGCGCCACCCGTGGCAGAAATGCAACTACTACACGCTAAAATTTCGCGCAACCCTAATTGACGTAAGTGGTGTCAAATCTAAATAGCAAGAGTCCTTCATGAAATGGACGGAATGGCAAAACTGTGGAATCGATATTTTTTTTACTATTTTTTGCATCTCGAGATAAAATGGTCGGGGTTCAGCCAAACCGCACCAAGCGGATTTTCGACTGGCTTGTGATATTTTGTTCGTACAAGGAAAACGGAAATAGCTTCATACAAAATTAAGCGTACATTTGCAGTACTATATCCTCGGTTATGGAGTTGAGAGATATATTATATGATTTGCGACCAATTAAAACTGCTAAACGAAAGTTTGAGCAGAAAAATGGGTAATTTTCGTTCGCGTTTGGTGCAATTTGGTTGAACCCCGACCAAATAGAATACTGCGGCTTCCTGGTGGTTGCTTCTCAGGTAATCGCAACGGTCGCTAAACACAACAGATTCAATGAAAAACTCACACACCGTATGCACTTGCCATGATAAACACTCTCCATGTACTCAGTGACTCCGGTTGTCTCTCACTAATACAATTGAACACTGCTGTCATTTCGCGAAAAGCACGTGGTTTTGTTTTAGAGCGGGAAAATGCTGCCTATCTTTTAACACGGCGGCTATCTTAACGTTTACCTTCGCAGTCGAGCCTGCGAGTGTAAGACCGGCGCAGCATTCGCGACAATAGTTAGTTTACCATAAACATGGCCAATCAACAGGAAGCGTAAACTCGATTTCTGAAGTTTGGACACTTCCATCCAGCAGATGGCCTTTTTAATTTTTGTTGGAGTGTGCCACTGCGACCAGTTCCTCCTGGCGCGGGGTTTATTGCGGATCATAACAATACATCATGTGGGATGTAATACCTAAAGCATTTTTTTTATTATTTTACCTGTGCTACGTAAATTCGTGCCCATCAAAAGATACGTAGTACACGCCTGGCAGGGAGCTCTCGATACTACACATCAAATTAAATATATACCGTCATAATGCATCAAGAAAATTTAAAACAAGAAAAAACAATCAACGTAGGCGCTACATTAAAAGACAAAAACTTCACCACTTTCGGATCTAACAACATGCTTCTCGATGAAAATCTCTTCTTTTTTATCTAATGCAGCAAAAATAAGGTAATAATAGTGAAATACTTTATGGAAGTCATTCCTACTGCGTTCAATGGATGAAATGCCGTCAGTAAAAGGGGTTGATCTCTCAATGTCTAACCATTAAAAAAACCCAAGAATTAAAACGTCGATTCGACGAATCTGATAGCACTCCCACGCAAACCAACCAACACATAGTTGAATGCTTCTGCTATGGTGCCGGTGCGAGAGGGAGTGCTATCAGATTCGTTAAATTGACGTTTGAATCTTTGTTTACAAAAGCAGATAAGTCTTTTTGAAAATTTGGTATTGATTTTCAGGAGAAACGTCACATCTACACGCTTAGAAGATAATGGCCAAAACAAGTTTATCGACCATTTCAGATAACAGATGGTGCTGTATCCACTAGAAAGGTTGTCTCTATTTTGATGTATGGGGAAGAGCGAAGTGACCTATATTGTTAATATAATATATTTGCTTAAAGTGTGCATGTAAACAGCGTATTTGTTAAAAGAAAAATAGAAATATTATTCAAATCGAATGAGTTATTAGCAATCAAAAACAATAGTGTCCAACTAGGAAAGTTTCTCCGTCGAATGAAACTAGTTGCACTCGAATCGGTCAAGTCCTTCTATATGAAACGTGTTTAACAATAAAAAATTCCCGGGGCTACACACACACACACACACACAGTCAGACATGTGCTCAGTTTTTCGAGCTGAGTCGATTGGTATATAACACTATGGGTCTCCGAGCCTTCTATCAAAATTTGGCTTTTGGAGTGAAATTATAGCCTTCTGGTACAACTTTGTTGTACGAGAAAGGCAAAAAATTCAGAATAAAATTAAATTTAACGAAATGAATATTATTTTTGTTTTAGATTTGTTTTCAATTTGATAAAAAAAAGCACTGAAGAAATCGTGAGTCGTGCATTGGATTGTATAAGAAAATGTGAGTTAATTAAAAAAATATCATTTAAATTCAAACCATATTTTAAAGAAACATAATTTACTGTAGATTGAAGTTAGCCGTAGGAAGTGAGTCGTAAAAAAAGAGGGAATATTCGAGGAAAGAAAAAAAAAGGTAATTTGGAAAAGATAATGTGAAATATGTGTGTTCAGTTCTAAGACTCGGTCTCCTACAGCCGCCCGCCTATAAGGGCTCTGCCTCGTTAGGATTTCCAGTGACGGCCATTCACGGCCGAGTGCGAGTGTGAACGCTAGATCGGTCCACAATCTACCCAGGACACGATCAAACGCAGGTGGTACCAGGCGAGGCATCCTGAGTGCACCTATCGTCTCGTGGTTGCGTACCACTATAGGTGCACCCAGAGCGCGTTGGCCATCGAGTGGAAGACTTGGCCCCACGTGCATCACCCGCTACACGTGATCGCCCGTAGACCGTGGGAATTTGTCCATCAAGGGGAAAGAATCCCAACGCCAGCTTGCCCGCCTCGACTCACGTCCCGATAATCGGAGGCCCTCCGTACGGTACCGGTGCAGCGACAACGATCGTCGACAGTATTGGTCGAATCGTACCTACCACCGCTAAGCGGCGGTTCGGCAGCACGTCAACCAACGCACTACTGCTAGGCAGCAGTTCCCGATCGAGTATATTCGCGGCCCGACCATATATCCTTTCGCGAACGGGCGGAAAATCATCAGCCCACTGCTCGATTTCTGCTCAGCCGATCATCTCTCTCGCCAGCCACTAGTTCGCTCACCGCTGGTCATCGATCGGCCCATCAACAGGTAGTGGTATACAGGTAACCACACACGTCGTCAAAACTGTAAGTACCGGAACCGAAAACACAACAACACACGCATAGTACCACGGAGCAGTAGGGAACCACTGATTGTATTAGTAGGGGAAAAATCATAGTAGAGGATAGGAGGACTCACGTAAGGAATACATATAGGGGAGTGACGTCACGAGCAGGGACTGAGTGCCCATCGGCCAGTTCGGTACCGTAGGCTAGCTATTTGCTCCGGGAGAACAGCCGATGATCGTTCAGTGGTCAGCTAGCTCTTGCAGGAAGCAGAGCAGGGTTTGTAGATGACAAAGAAAAGAACAAACAAAAATAATAATGAGAAACCACCAAAAATTTACGTCGTTAAATTCAATTATATGAATAAGCAAACTTTTATTCATCCTCGCTTTTAAGAGATAAGCTAAAATGCTTTTAAATAAATTTTTCTCATTGCATCTTAAAACCTTTGGACTAGTTTATGAATAAGAAAACAACTCTTGAATCGGGAGGGATTATTTTGGGGAAATTTGTGGAATTTTAGGAGTCGGGATCGGTTGTTGGGAAAAAATGGAGGCGGTTTTTGTTAGCAGGTGGAAACACTGTTAGCTGGGCGATATTGAACTTGGGTTCTTGGCAGACGACTCCGTCGTCTGGCGCTAAAGCTGAGAATTTTTAGGACCCCTAACAAGACCCACCTTACATAGTGAGAGTACCCGCGATAATACTCCAGGAATTTTTTGGATGACCAAGAACATATGCTGTGAACACATTCTGTTCTTTGTACTACAGAGAGCATGTACAATATTTGAAACCGGAAAACTGATCTTCAGTTACTTGTGTAGATCGAAAGGCCTTACTCCAGAGATTTCTTGGATGACCAAGAACATATGCTAAGAACACATTCTGTTCTTTGTACTACAGAGAGCATGTTCCATATTTGAAATCGGAAAATTGATCATCTACGTATCCTTTCTCTGTACCACAAGGAGCATGTACCATACTTAAAACAGGACTGCAAATCTTTGTTCCTGAGCTCAAGCCATTTCTTGGATAACTGGATGACTTATCTGTGATTTCATGCAGAATAACTATCATTTCGGTAAATTTTGAAAGTCAAATTTGAAAGTTTATTTCGGTTCTAGTTAACAAAAATTTCCAAAAAAAATGTTAGTATGAATGACGAGTGCGTATGAAAAATATTTGTTTGGAAGACTTTACTTTTATTACGCAAGCGGAAAATAATTGAAAAACCTACTTTTATTGACTGCATGATGTATTATCAGATGTATAACATAAGACTATTTCAGTTCAAACCGCCAGTTTGGCAACGCGTTTTTCGACTATAAACAAGGCGACGAAGAAAATAAATTTCGAACGCTCTAAAGTTTGAAAAAAACAGATCATTTGAACGCCTTCCGGTAGTTATTTTACAATTATTTTTCACTTGAGCAATAAACATTGCTTTTATTTAGTGCGCAGTGTGACATTCATGTGAAAAAGTGCGGTGAAAATCAGTGAATTACGTTGATTTTGGTGACGGTGTTGCGCGTCTTCTACAGCAGTGAACGAATAATTGGATTTTCCTTCGTCGCACGGATAACGTAGGAAATTGTGCAAAAAGTCACAGTCGCAAAGTTAAATTTAAGTATATTTCAAGTAAGTAACACCGGAATGTAATTTAAATGAATGCAGATCGTAGTGTACACTTTTTCTATCTCGCCAGATGATTAGTTTATTATGTTAGTTTACGATTCGCGAGTATTTAGTGATTTAGAATTTGATATGACGGATACTAGCGCCATGGACGAATTAGCGCATAACCCTACCATTGAAAAGGAGTGCGCGTCCGATTTTATGGGCAAAGCTGGTGAAAAAATAGGGTTGAACACCACGCGCCGACAATATAACGTAGTTCAGGGAAATGAATAGAAAATATTTTTAACCGCAACATCTAGAATGTTCACCAAATCGATAAGTACTTTTGCTCAAATCATTAACAAATAAAATTATTTATCAGAAAAAGTGATGTGGAAGTAATGCGAAAAGTGGTGAAAATGTAAAATCATGAATTTCAGTGATATATTTCACTGACTGCGAAATGCTTCTCATTTTCAATATAACCATCATGGAATTTGATCAGAAAAATTTTGCTAAAATTCTTAAGGGAGTAATTCATTTGACCACATTATGATTAAAAAAGGAGCTTTATTCGAGCTTTGAAAATTGGATTTATTACGCTCTTCGTCTTCATCACAACCATAGATCTGTTCATATGGTCTGCCTATTGACCCTTGTTAACGTTTAACGTTTGAAGCTTTTTTCAACAGATTTATGAGAGGTTTATTGATAGCAATAAGAGCGCCAATAATACTGAGCAATTAGCTTGGTGATTGCTATCATAAGTCCGCAATAAGAATTAGAAGCATGGAAATTGTTACTTGGGCTGTCCAACGGTTATGAATCGTTATGACATGAAGCCTAATGGAATTCCTTCATTTCATAACAAGCTAATTTCTAGGAATCCCCTTTTCACAATTGAATCGAATTGCCAAGTAAGATATATTTTTCGATTCCAATAATGTGGGAACCGTGTTATCACCTGTTTGCCGAACAGAAAATCGACAAGTTTGATCAAGTGTTTCACCTCATCCACGAAATGATAAGTTATGTATTTTGCCGGTTCGTAAATAAAACTCACACGAGTACCTCTTAAAAATGATTCATCAACTAAGTAGCTAAGTCAGCCAAACATGTGAGAGTGTTTTGGAAGCTGCACGGCGGTAAATATCCGTTTTCAAAACCTATCATTCTGCAAACAATTACAATCATCTGTTCGGAAGAAATAGAACGAGCAAACCGATAAGATAACATTGGACGAACAACTTCCTTCAGAAGGGTGCATCACTTATGTATCATTCGCGAGGGAAAGTGCTATAAAATAGTCTTTCATTCGTGGATTCGATATCAGTTACGAGTTGGCCACATCATCCGATAGAAAGCAAAAAAGTGCAATCGTAAAATACTACTTCTCGACCAAAATGAAATCCGTCGTGTTCGCCCTCATCCTGGTATCGTTCGGTGCGCTGGTCATTAGCCAGAGCCACAACTACTTCTGGGGTTACAAGGGACCGTACGATGTCCTGCTGAATCGCACCTTCGCCATCAAGTCCTCGTCCATCCTGCAAGTGAAGACCATGGACCTGGTCTATCCGCTGAAGGTTGGTTGCAAAAGTTCACCGGGTCGAATGTCGTATCAATACTTATCCTGATTTTTTGTTTTCTGTTTCGCTCATTACAGGGTCAAGTAGGTCGTAACATTTCGGCCATCAATATCACCGACCAGTACACCAACGGCAAGGGTGGATACGTAAACTTGTTGGCTGGTGGCATCGGTTACAATCACACAAAGATTCACTTGAAATCACAACGAGGCAACGGATTCAGCTTTATCGTGGAAATTTATGGCCGATAATTTCGCTCGATGGCTGGGGTTTCTGATTGCTTTATGAAGAAAGCGGGGTGTAGCGTGGTAATAATTGTACTATCTGTTTGGTGCTGTTTGATAATATTGATTCAATCAATGTTACCGGTTCAGTTTCGTAATGAGCAAAATGTTATTTATTGAATGGTATTAAGATCTGCAATAAAATAATAAACACGAGCGAATCAATTATACACCCGATTCTTTTTCTACACGGGGGATGCGTTCCGTGTAAAAAAAGTTTTCAGTTCAAAATTTGAAAATCCGTGTAAAAAAAGTTTTATGATTTCTCGACGAATCATGTAAAATGGAGTAACTTTGCAAAAATTTTATATGGGATTTTTTTTACAAAGCCGTGTAAAAAAAAATCCGTGTAAAAACAGAACCGGGTGTATATGTATGGAACTACCAAAAACAAAAAGAAACCGTTCTTGGAACCGCAGCCTAGTTTTCATTAAGCATATCCTTGGTCATGAGCAGTGAGGACTCCAAGTCAAGTTCCCATTTTTGTATTCGTATATCATAAGGCTTACACGATGAAGCTTTCATGCCCAAGGAAGTCGAGAAAATTTCCAAAATCTATCCGGGAATACAATCCAACCACCTTTAGTATGGCCTTGCTTTGAAGCCGCGCTTCTTACCGCTAGGCAGAGGAAGGTCTTAGTCCTAAGGACACCATTCTCCTCATAGATGAAAGTGCACCCTCCGTTGAGCAGCGAAACGTTGGAAACGGTATAACAAGCATACTCGTCTGTCTTTCACGAGTTCTACTGCAGAAGCGAAGTATCGCGGCCTCCCATTGATAACAATTTCCAGTATATAGGAAGGCCACTCTCATCGTGAGTTGTCATCAAACAACAGGCGGTAATGAACTGACAACGAGGATCTCGTCGAAAGTATGCATGGGCGTAGCCAAGGGGGGCAGGGGGGGCCTAAATTGTGGAAAGATTGAACGGGTACTGAAATGAATTCCCTCAAACATGTGCACTTTACGATCCAATCATATACAGAAATAGGTGGTTGAAATTCAAAAAATTCCCAAAACTTATTAGGGCATCCAGGATCCATAATATATGAAAGTTCAAAACAACTCGAAACATTGCAGGCTCAAAAATTCTCCTTGAAATCCTTCTAGAAGCTCCCCTGGGAACTTCTAAATTCCTCCGGAAAGTTATCCACAAATTCCTCTGAAAATCGTTCGAAAATCCTTTTCATGTAATTGTAATTCCTTCTTATCTAGAAACCTCCCACTTATTTTTTTTTAGGAAATTCACGAGGAAATTCCTTGAAGATTTCTTTTCTTCTCTCCAAGATTTACTTCTAGATATTTCTTCGGCTATTCTCTCTTCAGGAAGAATCCGGCATTTCCTTCAGGCATGCATTCGAGAGTTCCGTCAAGAATACATACGGAATTTCTTCCCAAAATTCTACCAGAAGTTTCTTCAAAAATTTATGACGGAAATCCTCCGATTTAGCTCCATAATTTCACTTGTAAATCTATAAGAAATTCCTTCGGAAATTCTTCTAGGAACTTCTCCTCTCGGAACTCTTCCTTTAATTCCTAAGGGATTACTTCCAGGGAATTTTCCGGGAATACCTCCAAACATTCAATAGCGAAATCATCTAGCATTCCAATCTGGAATTCTTTTGGCAATTACTTCAGAATATCCTTCAAGAAATCCTCTAGAAATATTTTCATGAATTTCTTCTGGAATTCGTCCAAGTATTTCCCCAGAAATTCTTACAGGTATTTTTTCGGGAGGTTGTTTAGGTACTTCTCCAGGAATTCCTTCAGGAATTTCTCGGGGAGATTTTCCACGGAAGTGTACTAGAATTCCTTCCGGACTTCACTCGGAATTTACTCGCATATCTGCCAAGAGTTCTTCCAGAAATTTCTTCGATTTTCTTCAGCAATTAATCTGGGAATACTTTCAGGATTTAATCTGGGAATTCCTTCAGATATTTTTTCGGAAATTCCTTTAGGAACTTCTCTAAGAATTATTTCAGGACTTCCATGTGGGAATTCCTCCGGAAGTGCTTATGGGAGTTCCTCCGGGAGTTCTTCCAGGAGTTTTTCCAAGAAATTCTCCGGTAATACCTCCAGAAACTGTGCAGGGAATTCCTGGACGATATTTGGCAGGAATTGCACGGGAAATGGGATTTTGGAAGTTCCTTCAGAAATATTTTTTCTCTTCCTCTAGGGTATTCCACCGGATGTTCCTCTGAAGTTCCACCCGTAGTTCCTTCGGGAATTCAATCAGGCTTTCTTCCAGGAATTCATTTAGCATTTCTTTAGGCATTAATCTACAAATTCCTCTAGAAATTTCTCGGAGAATTTCTCTGGGAGTTCTTACGGGAATTCCTCCGGGAGGTTCTTTTAAGAATTCTTCCAGGAGTTCCTCCTGGAATTCTTACGGAAGTTCCTTTGGGAGTTCATCCTAGAATTCTTACGAGAGTTCCTCCAGGATTTCCTACAGAAATTCTTCCTGTAGTTCTTCAATAAATTCCTCCAAAAGTTCCACCGGCAGTTCCTCCGTGAATTCCTCTGATAATTTCTCCGAGAATTCCTATAGATAATCCCCCGGGAGTTCCTCCGGAAATTACTCTGGGAGTTCCTTTTCAGAGAAACACCCGGAGAAACTGCAGGTGAATCTCCCGGAGGGATTCTCGTAGAAACTGCTGGTGGATCTCTCGGAGGAATTCCCGAAGGAACTGCCGGAGGAGCTCCCGTAAGATCTCCTGTAAGAACTCCCGGAGGAATTTCAGGAGGAACTCCTAGAAGAATTCCTAGAGGACCTCCCGGATGAGCTCCCAGAGAAACTATCGGTAGAACTTCGGGAGGAATTTCCAGCTTAATTTCTGAAGAAAGCCTAAATGATTTCCTGAAAAAGCCTGAATAATTTCCTGGAATAGCTTCTGGTGGAACTCCCGAAGGAATTTCCGGAGAAACTCCCGGATGAATTACTGGTGGAATTCCCGGAGGAACTCTCGAAGGAATTTTCTGGAAGAATTTCTGAAGAAACTCCCGGGAGAATTTTCAAAGGAACCCCGGGGAAACTACCAGAAGCATTCTCGGAAACAAGAGAATTCATCTTATAGGCAAATCTCGTCTAGCTGATTTGTTGGGGTTTGTAGCTGGACCATCATCATCATCATCAGAGGACCTCCTGAGAATTCCCTGAGGAGCTCGCAGAGAAATTCTCGGAGGAGCTTCTGGTGGCAAATCTATATAAATTCCTGAAGAAGCCTAAATAAATTCCAATATTGCCGAAATTCCCGGAAGAATTTTCAGAGGAACTGTCGGAATAATTCTCGAAGGAAATCCTAGAGAAATTCTTGGTGGAAATGCCGGTGGAACTCCTGGAAGAATTCCAGGAGGAATTTTCGGAGAAACTCCTGGAGGATCTCCCAGTGGAAATCTTGAAGTTTCCACCGGAATTCTTTCAGGATTTCATTGCGAATTAATCTAGGAATTCCTCCGAAAATTCCATTGTTGATTTCATTTTCGGTATAGTTTCTGTATAAATTTCTGGTGGAATTTCTGGATAAATTCTTTGAAATTTTCACAAGAAATTATTCGAAACAATTCACGGAAAATTTTATGGAATTTACACAAGAAATTCGAAGATTTTTCGTGAATTTCTTAGGAATGTTTTCTGCGGAATTTCCACGGAATATTCTTATTCTTAAAAGTTATGGGAAACAGCACGAAATTATTTGAATTATTGCAGGGAATTCTGCAGAACTTATAAAGAAGTTCGTGAAGATTTTCTTGGAGTAAATAATGGTGGAATTTTCGGATCAATTCCCGGCAAAATTTATGGTGGAATTCCTGAAAACACTGCCGAAGAAGTTGCTGGAGGCATTCCTTAAGAATCCCTGATAGAATTTCGGATAGAATGCCAGGAGCAATTGTCGAAGGAATTCCTGGATAAAGCTTGCATATTGATTTTTCTGCCTATTTTATATAAAATATTATTTCAGAGAGGATTTGTTTAGAAATTCAGATGTATGGTTCTAGTTTTCTTAAACTTATGGAAGAAATCAGGATTTTTATAATACAGTCGCCTCTCCACATCTCGATATTGAAGGGACCATCGATATAGGGAGAGATCGAGGAATGGAAGCAAAACTGAAATGGATACTAGATCCAAAAAAGCTCGTTGCTATGAAAAACTACAACATAACAAATGTCATTTCTTGTTGATGATCCGTTTGTTATTGTCCAAAGATGGTCTAGTAGCCTAAAAATTTGAACATATCGACATAAGGAGAGTGAATCCAGAACAAAATATGATCAGAACACATCGAGATAGAGAGATATCGAGATAGAGAGGTTATCGAGATGTAGAATGCCCAACTGTATATAGATTGAAAGGGCCGAGGAAACCATCGACATAGGGAGAGATATCGAGATATAGAACTTCGAGATGTAGAGAGTCGACTGTAATTGTTACAGCCGATTTAATATTCTTTCTGAATACTAAGTTCGTTAATATTTTTCTCACTTTATTTAAAAATATCTGATGAGCAATAAATCACGCATTTTTAAAAATAAATTTTATTTTTTTTTAAAAAAAAAACGCCCATGAAAGTATGTGCTAGCAAAAATGCAATAAAAATGCAGCCGCAAACCCTACGCTTCACCGCTCAACATTCTCAACGGAAAGGGACGCAAGCTCGCGCCATGCTGACGACACTTTTCAAGCTCGATTTAATCTGCGTGCAGCTGTTACTGTGGCCATCAGCGGGAACGTCTTCCTCTTAGGCAGCGGTTCTCAACCTGGGGTACATGTACCCCTGGGGGTACCTTCGCTGGCCCTAGGGGGTACCTCGGACAAAAATGCGTAATGGCGGACGTATTACAATTCCAATCAAAACTCATTGATATAGTTTTGATAATTGTGTATTTTTATTTCAAAAATTTATATTGTATATAATATGCAATGTGATCAATAAATCCCAATTGAATTCTGCCTTCCACAACCAGCACAATGTATAAAGCGCTGCGGAACAAAAGATCGAACGAGCAAAACGTCGAATGAACTAAATGATTTTTTTTTCACTAATGCTCGGTTGCTTCGTTGCAAGAGGATTAGAAGCATCCTTCTACGCATCTCGAAAGCCTTCTTCCAAGCAGCTTGAAGGCCTTCTTACAAGAGGCTCGGAAGCCTCCTGGGCACTTCTGAAGCGTCCTTTCAAGTGATTAGGTTGCCTCCTTTCAAGAGGTATGTAAGCCTTCTTTTAAGGTCACTCCTGACAGAATCCAAGTTTCAAAGTGCTCGCATTTTCGGGGGCACACCACTAGATACGGAGGCGGCGGACAACTGCCATTTTTGTTGATTCAGCTTTGCTGCGTGCGTGAAAAAATAAAAATGACAGTTGTGCGCTGCTTCCGTATCGAGTGGTGTGCCCCCGAAAACGCGATCACTTTTAAACTTGGATTCTGTCAGGAGTGAATTTAAGAGGCACGTGTAGGATATTTAGCCCATCCCTGTGGGAGAAATGGCGGCAAAGCGACACGACAGCTCGGAAGCCTCCTTTTAAGAGGCATGGCAACCTCCTTTCAAGAGATGCGGTAGCCTCCTTTCAAGAGATGCGGTAGCCTCCTTTCAAGAGGCTCAAAAATCATTCTTAAGAGGCCCAAAAGCCTTCTTTCATGAGGCTCGGAAGCCTCCCTTTCAAGAAGCTCAAAAGACTTCTTTTCTAGAGGCTCGGAAGCCTCCTTTTCTAGAGGCTCAAAAGCCTTCTTTCAAGAGGCTCGGAAGCCTCCTTTCAATATCTTTTCAAGAGGCTCGAAAGCCTCTTTTGAAGAGGCTCAGAAGCCTACTTTCAAGAGGCTCAGAAGTCTTCTTTCAAGAAGCTCAAAAACCTCCTTCCAGGCTCAGAAGCCTCCTTCCAAGAGGCTCGGAAGGCTCCTTTCAAGAGGCTAGGAAGCCTAATTTCAAGATGCTCAAAACCATTCTTTCAAGAGGCTCAAAAGCCTCCTTCTAAGAGGCCCGGAAGCGTCCTTTCAAGAGGCTCGGAAGACTCCTTTCAAGAGGCTCGGAAGCCTTTTTCAAGAGGCTCAGAAGCCTTCTTTAAAGTGGCTGAAAAGCCTCTTACCAAGAAGCTCGGAAGCCTATTTTCAAGAGGATCGGAAGCCTCATTTCAAGAGGCTCAAAAATCCCTTTTAAGAGGCCCAAAAGCCTCCCTTTCAAGAAGCTCAAAAGACTTCTTTTCTAGAGGCTCGAAAGCCCCCTCTTCTAGAGGCTCAAAAGCCTCCTTTCAATAGGCTCGGAAGCCTCATTTCAAGATTCTCGAAAGCATCCTTTCAAGAGGCACAAAAGCCTCCTTCTAAGAGGCTCGGAAGCGTCCTTTCAAGAGGCTCGGAAGACTCCTTTCAAGAGGCTCGGAAGCCTTCTTTCAAGAGGCTCAAAAGCCTCCACCCAAGAGGCTCCTATCAAGAGGCTCGGAAGACTCCTTTCAACATCCAAAAGGCTCGGAAGCCTGCTTCCAAAAGGCTCGGAAGCCTTCTTCCAAAAGGCTCGGGAGCCTTCTTCCAAAAGGCTCGGAAGACTTCTTCCAAAAGGCTCGGAAGCCTTCTTCCAAAAGGCTCGGAAGCCTTCTTCCAAAAGGCTCGGAAGCCTTCTTCCAAAGGCCTGGAAGCCTTCTTCCAAAGGCCTGGAAGCCTTCTTCCAAAGGCCTGGAAGCCTTCTTCCAAAGGCCTGGAAGCCTTCTTCCAAAGGCTCAGAAGCCTTCTTCCAAAGGCCTCAGCCTTCTTCCAAAAGGCTCGAAGCCTTCTTCCAAAAGGCCTGGAAGCCTTCTTCCAAAAGCCTGGAAGCCTTCTTCCAAAGGCCTGGAAGCCTTCTTCCAAAAGGCCTGGAAGCCTTCTTCTAAAGGCCTCAAGCCTTCTTCCAAAGGCCTGGAAGCCTTCTTCCAAAGGCCTGGAAGCCTTCTTCCAAAGGCCTCGAAGCCTTCTTCCAAAGGCTCAGCCTCTTCCAAAGGCCTCGAAGCCTTCTTCCAAAAGGCCTGGAAGCCTTCTTCCAAAGCTTGGAAGCCTTCTTCCAAAGGCTCAAGCCTTCTTCCAAAAGGCCTGGAAGCCTTCTTCCAAAGGCTCGGAAGCCTTCTTCCAAAGGCTCAGCCTTATTCCAAAAGGCCTGGAAGCCTTCTTCCAAAAGGCTGGAAGCCTTCTTCCAAAGGCCTGGAAGCCTTCTTCCAAAAGGCTCGGAAGCCTTCTTCCAAAAGGCTCGGAAGCCTTCTTCCAAAAGGCTCGGAAACCTTCTTCCAAAAGGCTCGGAAGCCTTCTTCCAAAAGGCTCGGAAGCCTTCTTTCAAGAGGCTCGGAAGCCTCTTTTCAAGAGGTTTGGAAGTTTCCTTTCAAGAGGCTCAAAAACCTCCTTCCAGGCTCAGAAGCCTCTTTTCAATAGGCTCAAAAGCCTCCTTCCAAGAGGCTCGGAAGGCTCCTTTCAAGAGGATAGGAAGCCACATTTCAAGAGATTTAAAAGCATCCTTTCAAGAGGCTCAAAATCCTCCTTCTGAAAGGCTCGGAAGCGTCCTTTCAAGAGGCTCAGAAGCCTCCTCCTTTCAAGAGGCTCGGAAGGCTCCTTTCGAGAGGCTCGGAAGCCTTTTTTCACGAGACTCGGATGCCCCCATTCAAGAGGCTCAGAAGTCTACTTTCAAGTGGTTCGGAAGCCTTCTTTCAAGAGGCTTGGAAGCGTCGTTTTTAGTGGTTAAAAAACCGCCTTCAAGAAGCTCGGAAGCCTCTCTACAAGAGGCTCAGAAGCCTCTAATGAAGAGGAGCGGGAGTCTACTTCAAAGGGATTCAAAAGCTTAAAGGAGATTCTCTTCAAAGGGCTCGGTATTATTCTTTCAAAAGAATTGGAAGCCTAATTACGAGAGGGGGTACCTCAATTAATGCAAAAGTTCCAAGGGGTACCTCTCAAGAAAAAGGTTGAGAACCGCTGCTCTTAGGGATGGGTTGTTTTCGCAATTTTTTACATGCCTGATATTAATAGGGAAATTCTACGCTTTTATTACATTCTTAGTATGCAAGAAAGTCATCATGCTTAAAAGGAACCATTCACGCAAAGCTGAGAACGTAAACTGGCCATTGTTTTCCATTTTTCGTGTGATAAGCTGCTGAAAAACTGACAGGTGCGGCCCAATCGGGTTGTACGCAAAGGTGACGTAGGACTACGTAGCTATACGAAATAGATGGTATTTGCCATTATGATTTGTGTATCTTTATCAACATTGAGCATACTGCTCGGAGGTCAACTTAATCAAGAAGCCGAATAGTAGCTCCCAGTTGGATGGACTTTGGGTCTCCAGCCGTGTAAGAGGGATTAAAGCGAATCATCGGCCGCATCGCCGCTGAAGCCACTCGACTGGCTTTTGTGGATTTTTTTTTTTTTTTAATCTTTATTTAGGCTTTTGTGGAGGAAATCACAATCCTAGAAGACACCATGGTGTTTGGGGGGGGGGTGGATGTGGTGGCTTTTTACAAATGAATGAAATTCACTTGTCATTTTGAGCTTTTTATTGGAATGTCTTCACTTGTCACAAGACGAGTTTGTACAATCCCATTGAATACCACCACTTAATTGTACCTTGACATATACGTATTTCGACCTCAACAGTAAGGCCGTCTTCAGTGTCTCGTACTTGACTCGACTTGAAGAAAATGATCGCAGCTTACACTATAATTTATCTAGGTACTTATCTAGATGCATTTACTACGGTGTTTACTTCTACTCGCTTGTTGCGCTTAATGCTTAGGTATAAACTTGAAGAGCCAGGAGCTACCATTTCCTTGATCTTTATTCAACAACCGCGTTTGTACCTGTCGGTAGATTTCCAAGCTCTCAGCAACAGAAGAGACATTTCTTAAAATTTTAATGTTTGATGTCGTAATTGAATGATTTTCCTGATATACATGTTCAGCTACCTTAGACCTAAACTCTTAATTTATTCCCTTATCTTATCAGTTTCCCTCTATCCTTACTTACTTCTGCAATATGTTCTTTGAACCTTACATCTAACGATCTTTTTGTTTGACCTACATATACTCTATCACACTGTGAACAATAATTTAGATAAACCCCGGCCTTATTTAACATTTCTACTCTATCCTTTGTGGAGCCCAACAGTGTCTTCAGTTAATTGCTTCTGCTGGAGAATACTAAATCGATGCCGAATTTCCTCAGTCGATGGCGTAGCTGGTGGGTGATGTCACACGTAGCATGTGGTGATGTGTTGATCATAGGGGACCGATACCCTCTTCAGCGGTTCATCGATCGGTGCCAGTGTTGTCAGTTCGTTTTTCCGTAGGTTCCGTTGATCTTCGCTGTTTCCATGATGTGTTGTAGCTCCTTCGTTTTTCCTTCTTCACTCAGGGGCATCGTTTGCATCCTGTGGATCATGTGATGAAAAGCTGCCTTTTTATGCTGATACGAATGATTTGATGTGTATGGGATGACTCTAATGGCGGATTTCCCATTGGAGCACCCTTCGTTTGTTTGTAGAAGCTTCCACGGAATGTAAAGCAGTTCTCATTCATGCATAATCTTGCAAGCTTGAGATACTTTTCCTCGCCATGCTGTATCCGTCCGTATCCGTTCTAGTAGCCAATCCTCCAAAAGGAGCAGCCTCCCATTGATAACAATTGCTACAATATAAGAAGGCCACTCTCATCGTGAGTTGTCATCAAACAACAGACGGTAATGCACTGACAACGAGGAACTCGTCGAAAGTATGTTCTAGCAAAAATGCAATTGTTAATGAAATTGCAAAGTGAGACATATTTTTCGATTTCAATAATGTGGGAACCGTGTTATCACCTGTTTGCTGAACAGAAAATCGACAAGTTTGATCAAGTGTTTCACCTCATCCACGAAATGATAAGTTATGTATTTTGCCGGTTTGTAAATAAAACTCACACGAGTACCTCTTAGAAATGATTCGTCAACTAAGTCGCCAAATGTGTTAGAGTGTTTTGGAAGCTGCACGGCGGTAAATATCCGTTTTCAAAACCTATCATTCTGCAAACAATTACAATCACCTGTTCGGAAGAAATAGAACTAGCAAACCGATAAGATAACATTGGACGAACAACTTCCTTCAGAAGGGTGCATCACTTATGTATCATTCGCGAGGGAACACCGTCTTCAAAGTGCTATAAAATAGTCTTTCATTCGTGGATTCGATATCAGTTACGAGTTGGCCACACCATCCGATAGAAAGCAAAAAGTGCAATCGCAAAATACAACTTCTCGACCAAAATGAAATCCGTCGTGTTCGCCCTCATCCTGGTATCGTTCGGTGCGCTGGTCATTAGCCAGAGCCACAACTACTTCTGGGGCTACAAGGGCCAGTACGATGTCCTGCTGAATCGCACCTTCGCCATCAAGTCCTCCTCCATCCTGCAAGTGAAGACCATGGATCTGGTCTATCCGCTTAAGGTTGGTTGCAAAAGTTCACCGGGTCGAATGTCGTATCGATACTTATTCTGATTTTTTTTTCTGTTTCGTTCATTACAGGGTCAAGTGGGTCGTAACATATCGGCCATCAGTATCACCGACCAGTACATCAACGGCAAGGGCGGATACGCCAGTTTGTTGGCCGGTGGCATCGGTTACAATCACACGACGATTCACTTGAAATCACAGCGGGGCAACGGATTCAGCTTTATCGTGGAAATTTATGGCCGATAATTTCGCTCGCTGGCTGGGGTTTGGTGCCGCAGCAAAACAATTAGGGAGCATGTGAGGGGTTTCGAAGGATTATCAGTTTCTGATTGTTTTATGAAGAAGCGGGGTGTAGCGTGGTAATAATTGTGCTATCTGTTTGGTGCTGTTTGATAATATTGATTCAATGAACGTTGCCGGTTCAGTTTCATAATGAACAAAATGTTATTTATTGAATGGTATTAAGATCTGCAATAAAATAATAAACACGAGCGAATCAATTATGAAACTCTCATGCCCAAGGAAATCGAGAAAATTTCCAAAATCGTACCGGGAACCGAATATAACCAACTTCAGTTATGGTCTTGCTTTGAAGCCGCGCATCTTACCGCTAGGCAGAGGAAGGTCTTAGTCCTAAGGACACCATTCTCCTCATAGATGAAAGTGCACCCTCCGTTGAGCAGCGAAACGTTGAAAATGGTATAACAAGCATAATCGTCTGTCGTTCACGAGTTCTACTGCAGAAGCGAAGTATCGCGGCCTCCCATTGATAACAATTGCTACTATATAGGAAGGCCACTCTCATCGTGAGTTGTCATCAAACAACAGACGGTAATGCACTGACAACGAGGATCTCGTCGAAAGTATGTGCTAGCAAAAATGCAATAAAAATGCAGCCGCAAACCCTACGCTTCACCGCTCAACATCTTCAACGGTAAGGGACGCGAGCTCGTGGCATGCCGACGACACTTTTCAAGCTCGATTTAATCTGCGTGCAGCTGTTACTGTGGCCATCAGCGGGAACGTCTTCCTCTTAGGGATGGGTTGTTTTCGCAATTTTTTACATCCCATCGAGTAAGTATGCCGTATGCTAGTCAGCAATAACTTCAGCATGCATCATGTTTCTACACAATAAATCCTTGCCATAGCCGTCGCGATGCTAAATCGTGCTGCACCCTGCCTGACATTAATAGGGAAATTCTACGCTTTGATGACATTCTTAGTATGCAAGAAAGTCATCATGATTAAAAGGAACCATTCATGCATAGCTGAGAACGTAAAGTGGCCATTGTTTTCCATTTTTCGTGTGATAAGCTGCTGAAAAAGCTTTCCTTATAATCTGGTTATCAAAAAACAGATTCCCGACGAGAAAAAACATGTCTGGCTAATCTGTTGAAAGCAGCAGAGCAATCACTTTGCAGGTTTTCATGTTTCAATAAAAGGTGATGAACTGCCTCCGTTAAATTATACAAGAGGAGATGTACGACGATGGTTAAGGGGTTATTTGAAACGGAAGTCCACATTTTCGATTCAGATAACTTCTTCTATTACATAATTAAATTATGGTCATGCTTGTTGGTGATCTACCTAGTAGGGGAAGGAGGGGCAATATGCCCTA
Source organism: Armigeres subalbatus (assembly GCF_024139115.2). Lineage (NCBI taxonomy): Eukaryota > Metazoa > Arthropoda > Insecta > Diptera > Culicidae > Armigeres > Armigeres subalbatus. Next base: position 34,751,346 of record NC_085139.1, on the reverse strand, counting down.
GCTAAGCATAGACTGCTTTTATGCCTTAACTATAAAGATTTTAATGGGTGTTTCAACCTCACACAACAGTTAAACAATATAGCTAGCTGATGCCATATTAAAATTAGAAAAAAAAATCGCAATAATATTGATAATATTCACATTTCATTAAAGTGGAAATATCTTGCCGGAAAACTCATGAAGCAAAACGCCTTTTAGCCGGCAGCTCTTAGGGAACAACGTACCACGCGTCGGCGCATCAGCATTCTGGTATGGACAGTGCGTGGAGACGCGAGTACATTGTAGGACAGTTCCACTAGGACGTTTTGCCTCGCCGAAATGTTAGATGTTTCGTCAAAATGTGGAAAATTTCAGTTTTTCCTACGTTCCTATCTATTATTTTAACCTTAGTTCTTAGTTGAAGCTCGGTTGTGTCTTCAACATTTGCCTTCAACAATTGTTCCAGTCCAGGTCATCGAGGAATTTACTGAAGTATATGCTTAGAGGTCTACACTCGTATCCAAATAGCTATTGTCTTTTTTTCCTTTTTCGTACAACAATGTTGTACCAAGCCGAAAAAAAAAAGAATATTTTATAGATTTTTTTTATAGGCTCGGAGATAAGCATATGCGGTATTTCGAAAAATTTCGTTTCAAGTGATTCGAAACGAAATTCCGCAGAATTTAGCGGAATTTGAGCATGGCGAAATCTGATTTCTTTATTTCGTTTCGTTTCGTAAAATTACAAAAATTTCGCTAGAAAAAACTAGCTTCTAACGAAATTTAACGGAATTTCGAAACAAATTTAAACTTAAATCACACTAATATTATCAAATTTTTTAGCTGCGCCGCTGAATTAAATCATAGAACTATTTTCAAAACTTTTTGTTATATATTTTTGCCTTTCTCGTATACTAAGTATACGTAAAGGCTATATGTTCGCTCTAAAAATGAACTTTTTATAGGAGACCTGGGGACCCATAGTGTTATATACCGATCGACTCAGCTAGACGAATCGAGGTGATGTCTATGTGTGTGTGTGTGTATGTGTGTATGTGTGTATGTGAGCAAAGGTTCGCAAAACGTTTAGTCCATTTTTCAGGCACTTACCCTCATCCTTGCTTGCAACAAGTCACATTCGACGCAGAATCGGGCTATGGGCCTAGAAGTTATGGCCAAAATACTATTTTAGACAATAACGAGTGGAGAAGTCTACCCCATTTTTCAGACACTTAGCCCCAACCTAGGCCCCAACCGATTTTCTCGCAACATTCGGTGGGTATTTCTGTCCCATATTGAAAACTGGGCTGATAGGATCAAAAACTATGGTCAAAATACATTTTTTACGTAAAAAGGCGTAAAAGTTTCGCCAACTTTTAGAGCTTTTTCCATTAGTTGATTTTGAAATCCTTTGTAGGATTAATTACACATACATTGGAGAAAGCGACTCAATTGGTGTGTGAGTTAGGAGATGACAAATTCTGCTTTAATCCGATTAATTCAAAGTATCAAACCGCCCATTTAGTTTCCGGCGTAATCCAATTTAAATATTTCACATTTTTTTTCTTTTTTTTTTCCGCATTCAGGCTTCTGATTATTTGTTCACAATTTAACTTCAAATAAAATTATTTTCAATTTTCCGAATTGAAACTGCCATAGCATCATTCCATGAACGAATATATACAAGATCCAGTGATGAATCGATTTTTAGCATGTTAAAACTTTATCTGCCCCTGATTTAGTCTACACCCGATTTTATGACGGTTTTCATATGGTTTCTTCACGATCCAATTTTGTCACATTTTTGGAAGTCTATATGACAGTCAAAACCCATTCATTGCTTTATAATTCTTTTATTTGACCTCTCTAAGGTTTTTTTCTCGACACATTTCATAATGAGCGAGAAAGGCATCATGCCCGCTAGGTGGATTAATCTGGTTTTTTTTAATAACACTTACTTCATATTTTTCAATAGTTCTACATTTCAACTGGAACTTGGCATACTTTTCAACATAGTATTCCATTAGCACTTCCTTAGTTATTAACTGAAAGCTTTTCTATGCCCGCTGTGGTGATTGGTGCTTTAATCATCTGGATGCTCATACTTATTAGTTGCGGTTCGGACTGTACGCATACTATATTACATCTATATGCGGCACACTGGTTGACCAGTGACCAGCGGTGCGATAGTGAGTGCTTGCTATACAGCTCAGTCAATCAAGCTGCTAGTCTTTTATACACACACTTTTATACACACAGCGTGATGACCACACGTGACTACCACACCCGCCATAGCATTAATTAGTATCTTGTGTGGTAAGTGCAATGGATATACTATACACAGGGTGTCGAGAATGTTTCCAACCCGAAAACAAACAGACCAGACCGAGAATTAAACTCGGATTAGCAATCATACGCCTTTGCTCGTAAGGTAACTTGAGACGCTTACTAAAGGGTGGCCACTAAAAATGAAAATATCAATATTTCAATACTTTTCGTTGAGAACGTTAATGCTTTCAGAGAAATACTTCTTTATGTGAATGAATCCTTAGAATATTCAGAAAATTGTTGCCCACATACATTTACTCCAACATCTTCAGTTGCTTAAAACATGCCGTCAACAGGAAGTACTGCAGCGCACATTGTACAATTCTTTCAAGCAAACAAAGATCGTGGAGAAAGTACACGGTGGACAATTTTAGACGTGAATTTTTTTTCGAGAACTGTTTTTTTTTTGGTCTACAAAGCTCCATTGTATGCTAAGGTTATTGGAAGGCCAAAGACACGAAGCAACTCATCCATAGGATCAGAAGCACCATCCGGAAATGGCAGCCGTCCAGCAGCGGTCATGCTACTATTCATTAATTAATAACGTTTAAACGCATGTTTAAAGACTAAAGCCAACTCTTTATATAATTTTCCATTCCCGCTATTTAGTGGCCACCCGTTAAATAACCCCATTCTAAGTAGACAAATACGTATTTAGTTTTCTTCTATAAAACGTCTCCAGTATTTTGTTAGAAATATCTAACAGAAAACGAAAAAATATTTAATATCGTCATCTATTCTATCCTATTTGTGTGAATGTATTCAGATATATATCAGATTAGTATAACTTTGAGGCAAAGCTGTGGCGGCGTGGATTCCAAGGTCCCTTGCGAAGTCTCTTTTTTATTGAAGACTGATTTCTACACCTCCGCTAAAGTGGTTTGAGGCTTTAAGCTCAAGGTTTAAGCACATGGTTGAGAACCGTTTAAAAGTTAAGAAAGGATAAATTGACTGTAAGCACGAGACCGGCATCATTATTGGTCATGAAATGGAAACTCCGAAGCAAGTACCATGAACAGGGTTTCGACTTTTCGTTTCGATGAAACCAAAGCAAGCGTTTTTTGGGCCCAGGAAGAAACTATTTTCGTTATTTATAGTGAAGAACATCATTTACCTACCCACCAATCTTTTCTCTGGAGCTAGCCTTGAAGGATGAACGAAAATCGTGCTTATTAGATAAAATTCCTTTTTCGTTTTATCATTTTTCATGAGAATTATCGCAGAATAAATGGTCGGGGTTCAGCCAAAACGCACCAAGCGCCAACGAAAAAATACCGATTTTTCTGCTCAAACTTTCGTTTAGCAGATTTAATTGATCGTAAATCGTATCGGATATCCCTCAACCCCATAACTGAGGATATCCTACTGCAAATGTATGTTTAAATTGATATGAAACTATTTCCGTTGTCCTTTTACGAACACAATATCACAAGTCAGTCGAAAAGCGGCTTGGTGCGGTTTGGCTGAACCCCGACCAAATATAAAAATGTTATGGCCACGATGGGACTCGAACCCAGCATATCAACAATAATAGCTATAGGGATGCGCACACTCTAGCCACGCCACCACGCTATCCGCATATAAGCACCAGGTTATTTGTTCCACAAAGGCTACTACTGTTTGTGTTGCTGAAGGCACCGAAAATGCTCGGATATGAAAGAAAACAAGTAAACCAATTTTCCACGGCAATTAAAGTGAGCGAAAAATGGTTATCACTCTCCAGACTGTTTTTTTTTTTCGAAAAGTGATTTCTCCCCGAAAATTTTCGTGAGGGAGCATCTTGTGCTCCTAAGCTTTGCATATTTGCTGTATCTCGGCCAATCATGATTAGCAACTACGATGTGTACGGTAAATCAAGCTAAGCTATAGCTATAGCTTAGCCTATAGGCTCTTCTTTGACTATTTGCCCAATATGTACGGAACATTACAGGTTCGTGGGCATTTCTAGATCTTTGCATTAAACTTGTAAAAAAATAGAACGGGTTGGAAGATCATTGAAATTGCTGAAGTTCTTTACTCATGATTGTTTTCAACTCATACTGATCATAACTGCTGTTTCATGCACTTAATTGCAGTCGATTGATGATGAAAATTTGGCAACATTTTTTGCGTGTCTCAAATACATATACAAGGACAAACAGACAATAGCTCAGTTCGTCGAGCTAATTGTATACACTGGATTCTGTTTTTACACGATTTAAACTTTCTCAATTTTGCACCCATCCTAAATATTTAACGCATATTAATTACCATGTGATTTTTCTTTAAATTATTTAGGATCTTTTGAAACATGTTGCAAAGATTTTGGTGACAAATTGAAGTCACACGATCAAAAAGATGAGCTTTGCGACCACATTTGTGAAATACAATCTGAAATACATATCTAAAGTAAAATAAGGTTTTTGACGAAATTTTAAGCGAAAAATCACACAATCTTTATATTTCTATATACTCACTAATATAAAACTGACCTGATTGATCAGCTTCGGGAGCGCACGCTCCACGATGTATTCCTTTCAAAGTGGCACAAATGCTGGGGCCTTGCATCATCGCCATTGGTATATAAACGGAAATTACATAATGTAAAACTAATTTAATAAAAATTCCGCGGAAATTTTTTTAAATTTCTTTTCGTTTCGTAAAATTTTGAATTAAATGGACCTTGATTTCGTATCGTTTCGAAGTCTCGAAAGTAAATCTATATTTCGTTTCGTTTCGAATCAGATATTCTAAATTTGGTTTCGTTTCGTTTCGTTATGAAAAAGTGTTTTATCGCATACCCTTACTCGGAGACAGTAATGTCTGTAATATTAGTTCCGTTCGTCGAGCTGAGTTGATTGTTATAAAACGCTATGGGTCTCCGAGCCTTCTATAAAATATTCGTTTTTTTCAATTCATACATTCCTGAACAAAAAAAAAAATTTCGTGTTTTTTTTCCATTTTTGGGCAAGGATTCAGAATATATAAAAACTGAAAGGTGCAGCCCAATCGGGTTGTACGCAAAGGTGACGTAGGACTACGTAGCTATACGAAATGGATGGTATTTGCCATTATGATTTGTGTATCTTTATTAACATTGAGCATACTGCTCGGAGGTCAACGGAATCAAGAAACCGAATAGTAGCTCCCAGTTGGATGGACTTTGGGTCTCCAACCGTGTAAGAGGGATTAACGCGACTCATCGGCCGCATCGCCGCTGAAGCCACTCGACTGGCTTTTAGTGGAGGACATCACAATCCTAGAAGACACCATCCTCAAAAATGTTCGAAATAAAGGAGAAATAAACAGAATCGGAAGTGGTGCGAAACCAAACGCAAATATATTTATTTGCAAGTTCACCCAATAAACAATTTTAGTTGAATAAGCTAGTTTCCTAGCTGAAGAAAACTATTTTTGATTGAATAAGTGCTTTATTAGCTTTCAATGTTCGTTGAGCGGTTTTAGCCCGCGATGGAAGCGTACGTGTATCGTTTTCTATGGCGCCGGTAGCAAAATAAGAGGACTTTAAGACTTAATTACAAACCGTCCTTTTCAGGACTTAAACTATTTATCCAAGAAGAGGTATTGACCGTTGGGAAAAATCTTCATCCAGACAAACAGACTTAAGTTTTCGAATTTATCCGTTTAAACGACAATAACGATTCTGTAGATATCCTTAATTTTTAATAATGCGCCATTTAAAACACTAAGGCTGTGAACCATTACAGCACTTCGTTTAACTTTTAGTTAAAATTTGACAGTTCGATGGTTATTTCCCCATCGTGGTTGAAATTTTACCCCGAAGTCGACCCATTTGAGTTTTGATAGATTGATAGTTATTTGGAACAAAATAGATTTGGCGCCAATTTTCTCGCGAAGAAAGTTTAACTATGGAACTGTCAAATCTAACCATGCTTCGGAGCAGGGTTATTTTTTACCACAGAAAAATAACCATCGAATTGTCAAATTTTAACTAAAAGTTAAACGAATCGCTGGAATGGTTCACAGCCTAAAGCAGCTTAACGAAATTTTCAACTAATATGGCGTCTTCATCGATTTGGCTGTCGCAGGAATTGAAAAAAATCAGATCATGAGTAAAAATCAGCTAAATTCATGCCAACTTGATAATCTCCTGTGGTCTAATTGCTGATGCTTTCTAGATCGTTGAAATTTGGCGTTCGTTGATTCAATGTTTAAAGATCTTCATCGCTCACCAATGGGAGGCAACTGAGCGAGGCAAATCACTTGGTAACCTAACAATGAGTGTTGTTACCACACGGTGTTAGAAAAATCTTTTCAGACATTAGGAAAATTAAGTCCGCTATGAGAATGGAACTCGGATACACTGCATGGGAGGCTTCGATACTTTCTCTCCCCCATCCCAGCAACTTGAAAGCAGAGTAAATAAAGCAGAACACCTGATGTGTTTTGGTTTTATTCTAGTAGAGCAAGCGTAATACAAATGCTACAGTCGTAGCTTCCCTGGATACCATACCAAGTTTGCCTTGGCGAACCCTGTCGCTCGTTGTTTACGCAGCAACGATCGCTCATAATCGTTGTTTGGTATCCATCTGAGCAAGGCTGTTCACTCACTGGCATTGGATGCTATGATTGAATTAGATCAATGCTCGTCCGCTTCACTCACGCTTTCAATGCCTGGGCTGTCGTCGGCGGAAAGTGCATTTTTCTGGCAATATTATTTGGTTGTGTTTCTGTTAGTCATTGGAAATGAAATCGATTTTTTCCGGGCAACCATTTTATAGTAGAAGAGGTTAATCCGAAATAAATTTCCTGAAAGTGCAAAACCTCAATGTTTAGCGAAGACAGACAGTTACCCTTCGGTGGCAGAATCACAAAGCTAGATGGAGGGGATGATGCACTTAATTTCTTTAAATGGATGGAATCACTAAGAGCAACCAAGATACTACGCCAATCGCCGCACAGAAACAGTCCATTTTTACAATCAACCCTTTCTGATCAAAATTGGAACCTTGCGTTGAAATTTCAGCATCGCCACTGGTGGCACGGGATCGCAACAGACGCCTGTTTTGTAATCAACCTTTCTTCACATAAAATGCTGGTCTGAGGTTGAATGATCTGCAGCAACCATCCCGATGACCACCACCAATGCGATGGTTTTCCATTGCAACTTCTACCAGCGCCTTCGTACTGCTGAGTCCGCTGCGCTGCGTCCGCTCTGCGTGAAAGCTTGTTCGACCGCTCTCTAAAGAGTGCGGAATCCCGATTAAAATGCCATTTTGATCGGGATTCCGCAGACAACGGACCGTTTGGAGAATGACAAATTCTAAGAATACCATGAATTTTTTTTTTAATTTGGTTATGAGCTGTTGGTTATCTAAGGCTGTGAACCATTCCACCGATTTCCCATCGTGTTGGTGGGCTTCCTGTAGATTTCGAAGTCTAATGTTGCATTTGTTTCCTTTCCTACATTAGACTTCGAAATCTACAGGAAGCCCACCAACACCATGAGAGTCATCCCATACACATCAAATCATTCGTATCAGCACAAAATGGCAGCTTTTCATCACATGATCCACAGGATGCAGACGATTCCCCTGAGCGAAGAAGGAGAAACGAAGGAGCTACAACACATCTTGGAAACAGCGAGGATAAACGGATACAAGGAAAGAACAATACAAGCAATCATCAACAATAAGCAGAGGAACCTACGTAAAAACGAACTGACAACACTGACACCGATCGATGAACCGCTGAAGAGGGTATCGGTCCCCTATGATCGACACATCACCCACCAGCTACGCCATCGACTGAGGAAATTCGGCATCGATTTAGTATTCTCCAGCAGAAGCAATCAAATGAAGACACTGTTGGGCTCCACAAAGGATAGAGTAGAAATATTAAATAAGGCCGGGGTTTATCAAATTAATTGTTCACAGTGTGATAAAGTATATGTAGGTCAAACAAAAAGATCGTTAGATGTAAGGTTCAAAGAACATATTGCAGAAGTAAGTAAGGCTAAGAGGGAAACTGATAAGGGATTAAATTATGAGTTTAGGTCTAAGGTAGCTGAACATGTATATCAGGAAAATCATTCAATTACGACATCAAACATTAAAATTTTAAGAAATGTCTCTTCTCCGTGGAAACTGAATTATTGATTAATTTGCATGATGAGCCAACGTTGCATCCAGGCCTTACATTACCTCCCGCTACCCTATCGTTGACGGTGTCAGTCCATTAGGCCGAAGGCCATTTGACCGAAGGTCATTAGGCCGAATAGTCATTAGGCCGAATTAGCAAAAATGAGAAGTTCTTTCTTCATCTTACCCCTTCTTCCTTCTCCCTTCTTTCATTTTCCTTCTTCTATCTTCCTTCTTCCTTCTTTCTTCCTTCTTCCTTCTTCTTTCTTTCTTCTTCCTCCTTCCTCCTTCCCTCATCATTCTTCCTTCTTCATTCTTCCTTCTTCCTTTCTCCTTCTTCCTTTTCCCTTCTTCCTTCTTTATCATTCCTTCTTCTTTTTTCCTTCTTTTTTCTCTTTTCTTCCTTCTTTTTTCTTCCTTCTTCCTTCTTTCTTCTTCTTTTTCCCTTCTTCTTTCTGCCTTCTTTCTTTTTCCTTCTTTCTTATCCCTTCTTCTTTATTCCTCCTTTCTTCTTCCCTCTTTCTTCTTCCTTCTTCCTTCTTCTTTCTTCCTTCTTCTTTCTTCCTTCTTCCTGCTTCCCTCTTCCTGCTACCTTTTTTCTTCTTCTTTCTTCTTTCTTCTTCTTTCTATCTTTTTCTTTCTTCCTTCTTCCTTCTTACTTCTTCTCTTATTCTTTCTCCCTCTTCCTTCTTAATTCGTCCTTATTTCGTCTTACTTCTTCCTTTCTTCTTCTTCTTTTTTCCTTCTACCTTCTTCTTTCTTCCTTCTTCTTTCTTCTTTCTTCCTTCTTCCATGTTTTTCCTTCTTTCTTCCGTTCCTTTTTTTCTTTTTCCCGTCTTTCTGCTTGTTTCTTTCTTCTTCTTTCTTCCTTCTTCCGTCTTCCTTCTTCCTTCTTCCTTCTGACTTCTTCCTTCTTTCTTCTTACTTCTTCCTTCTTACTTCTTCCTTCTTTCTTCTTCCCTCTTCATTCTACCTTCTTCCTTCTTTTTCCTTTTTCCTCACTTCGCACTACTCACTATTCACTCATCAATTCTCATTCGGCCTAATGGCCATTCGGCCTAATAACCATTCGGCTTCATGGCCTTCGGTCTAATGACCCAGCATCATCGTTGACAAATGGAAAGATATCCGTTCAGGCCTTCCTCGCACGTGAAGTACATCCGAATCCGGTCTATGTATTGATTCGATCGATATATGAAGTACAGGTGCAAAAGACTTTTTCCTGGAGTTGACATCATTGATGATAAAATAAAAATCAAATTACAAATAACAACATTACACGCAGCAGACAAACCCATGTTAGAGATGAACGCATATGCTTCATCCAATTATAATATGAACAACGTCTAGCAATGATCAATCCATCACCCGCGGCTAATGTACCGAAAAAATGTCTATTTTGTAGGCCCGTTTATGTGGGTGGTGTCAAGATCCGTTGTCGCCGTATGTAATTATAATACCCATGCATGCATATGCCGATGTAGTCACGTTCGCGAGAGCTTATTATCACCCATCGTTAGCCGCCCCAAATTGGAGAGGAGAATACGTCAAGCTGTCTGCTTTCCTTCAGTGCCTTATCTTTTCTTTTTAATAGACTAGAAGAATAAGGATTATTGATATTCTGGAGGCGGCCGTTCATCGCAAGAAGTGTCAATATTTGATTAAGAGAAAATGAAACAATAATTAAGCACAATGCACGAATTATTTGGTCTTGTTGCATTACAAAAAGTACATTTAAAACTCTTGATTTTTTTTTAAATTTATCGCGCAATTCACATATCCAATATTATTCCTGTACTGTATTGGTTTGCTACTTGGATACTATTAGTCTTGCGGCACGATTTCAATCATCACCTTTGTGAATGGAAAAACCTACAATCGAACCATTCTAGTAACGACACTACAAAGGCCAATGATTTTTTTTTTCTCACACATCCGAAGAAAGGTATTGATAGACAAATAAACTAAACAGTTATGAACATTTTATTTAGAATAAATTTAAATATCAATTATTGTTTCATTGTGCATCGAATATTGAATAACTAGTAGGGGCCATCTACAAAGTACCATTCACTTCTAGGGGGAAGAAGGATTCCGAGCAGCGTGATGGGTCAAACAAAAATTTTAGAGGCTTAATACAAAAAGTTTAACGAAAGGGGATGGGGGTCAAAACTAGCCAAATTTTGCGTGATGTACTTTATGGATCTTCCCAAAGTACGCTTACAAGTTCAAAAAAGATCAAATAAAATAAAAACTATAGTACATAAAGTTCATCTTCCCCATAGGTAGTTCGATTCTTGTTTTACTGAATGAACAAACTGTCGACAGACTACTCATCGTACACAAGGATTGACTGTCCATGATCTACACGGTCGATGGCTCACAAAACTCATATCAGTGAGGGAAATGGAATCCCTATATCAATCACGCGGTGTCCACCGGTGATGTCCGGTGGCGGAGTTGAATAGATTTACAATGTCAAACAACCCGAGTGCTTTGTCCACCTGGTTCGATAGTTGTTCATATATGAACGATTGTGCCGCACAGCCAAGCGGAGAGACCGACAGGTGGAACGTTGATTTTGATTGTATTCAGATGAAGATGCGGAGCCTCTGTTTACTGTGAGTGAGGTGAGGTGAAACAGATTCAATCTAATAATTTCCTACGGATGGAAATGGTAGAGTGGACGTTAGGAAAATATTTTAACAAAACTTGTTTTCTTGTTGCAAATAACAATGATTAATTAAGTAAATGACAAAATGCTATCTGCAAAGAATGCCTCTGTCAATTTCAACCCTTATCTTATAAAAAAGCTAATTACAGCAGCTTCCCACTACTTCTATGATTTCATCAAGCTTCCAGTAACTTAATACCGAAAATCTAAATGTTTTCACCCTTTTGTCGTTCCAATTGTCATATCTATAACCGTTTGTATTTCTCCAATTCCTGCTTTCCCACATCACAGCGAGACAAACAACTCGTCTGCCTTAACTAACTGGAAAATTGATAACCTAATTGTCACGATTTCATAATGTTTTATTACACACACTGTATTATATATCCTCCCAACAAGCAGCAACAGTGCGATGGCATCTCTTCGGGTTTCGGGGGGAATTGAATTCCTCCTTTCAAAAGACATTGCTCGAACTTCGAAAAGCGGCTCCATCACGTACCGGACCGAGGTTTTCCCTTATACATATTGCCTTATGGCAAGGATTTTCCTTTTACTGACAAAACGATCCTTTGCTGCTCATCTTCTCATAAACACACTTGGCACACTCCTACCCACACAGCTCCATAAGCTACTGGCTGCATAAATCTCGCTCATTCAAGCCACCCACCACCAGCCGAGGAGCGGGGGGACCTCCACCGGCCGACAGAAGATTAGTGTCTTCTCGCCGTAACACCCTCCTCGTGTTTGTCGTCACCGTTGTCTACGAAAATGCTTCTTGTGGCATTATTTCCGTAGAGTTCACTCTCCTCTGTTAGATGCTGAAAAATGTTCACTTTTGAAACGCTTCAATTTCGGTTCAACGTTGGTTGGCTGTTGATTTTCAAACTTGCCGGAGGATATGTTTTCGTCTCTTTTCTGAGTCGGTTCAAGCTTTACCCCATATATTCATTGTCGAAGTGAAGAGCAACCTTTTTTCCAAGAAATGATAGTATCCACAGTTTGTTGTAAACTGGGTTCCGCACTTGCCCTTAAAATAGCTATAACACATAAAGATATGAGTACACCTAACTCAAAAATTGCTTGCAAAAACTGCAAGGGTCATAATAAATAGTTATACAATATCTGAATAAGAACCCTATATTTTTTTAATTTTTGCCACTGTACATATAAGACCGTTTTATTTGTTTCACACTAAACATGAAAACGGTTTCTAATTTATGAGTATTCGAAATGGCCACATGTAAAACATTCTAGTTCAACGGTAATAGACTGCTGATATATTTTTCTCAGTATCTAACGTTGGCTTTCCACGAGTATACCCCTCTAGGCAAAAGTACGTTGGGCATAAAATGTCCGCAAAGAACAGCCCATGACATAAAGTAGGCAGAATTATGCCTAACGTTGTTACCGGCAAGTAACATTGTGTTTATCGAAAATCATGATTTCGGGAATTCAGGGAAATAAATGTCAAGTTACCTACTGCGACACCATTCAATTTGAGAAAAATGCATGGGCAGTCGATGGAAGCGGCAGGCGCACTAGATTGGGCAGCAAAATTGGGTGGCTGAGTGGCGAGAGATCCACTGATCGAAAATGGAATGGGTGAGTAGGGAGACGGCAGGTATTTTCGTCTGTTCGTCATAGTCTCGAAAACCAATAAAAGAGACGCTTTTTTGTAAAACTCATACGTACCAAATCGTAAGCTAAGGAGAAACGTTCTGCTATAGTGGAGTTCTAGCAAATGTACGTTGCTTTCGATGGTTTTAGCCCCTACACGCCCGTTTCAAATCACTCAGAGACTGAGTGAAATTGTATTGCCGTCTCTTTTTTTCCCCCGGAAAAGTTACTCAATTTTCGTAAAAAGTGGTACTCAAATTTTGAGTAGTTCCACTTTTTACGAAAATTGAGTAACTTTTCAGTGAGAAAAAAAGAGACGGCAATACAATTTCACTCAGTCTCTGAGTGATTTGAAACGGGTGTGTATGACGATGGACGGAAATACCTGCCGTGTCCCTAGTTTTTATTTTTCAAATAACGGAAGGCTCGAATGCAGTGTGTAAAACGAAAATTTCCAAATTCGAGACCGTCACGAAATTAGGAGATGTTTTAAACGTTAATAGCGTTCTTATCTTTCAATGGATTTTAAAGATTTTCTTATCATTTGATTCGGAAACTCTCCAGCAATTTGCCAAATCCTTTGATACTTTTGATTATTAACGTTAAACTATTGAAAATGTTATTTCTTTCCAAATCCGGTAAAAAATTCAGAATAAAGCAATCACGGACATCAGATTGGTGTAAGCTTTTTGTTCCACTGAGAGCGGACCAGTGCGTCCAGATGCGGCCCAAGCGACAACAGCTATAGGGCACTGCACGGAAAGATCTCTTTCTCTTTCGTTCTTCATAAATTTTGACGTTTACTGGCCTTGTTGTTTTCTAATTTCTTTGTCTCTTTTTCGCTGCGAAGAAATCTCGCTTAACTTTTCAAAAGGACCTAAGTAACATTTTTTCATGAATTAATTTTAATAGCGCAATCAACAGAGCAACATGAAAGCTATTGATTGCTGTACTCATGTACTTAATTCATGAAAAAAATGTTACTTAGGACCTTTTGAAAAGTTAAGCGAGAAATTAGAAAACAACAAGGCCAGTAAACGTCAAAATTTATGAGGAACGAAAGAGAAAGAGATGTTTCCGTGCAGTGCCCTATGGTGGAGTAGCAGAACATTTGAAGACAAAATTTTCAAAACGACTTATCTGCTTTTGTAAACAAAGATTCCAACGACGATTTGACGAATCTGATAGCTCTCCTACGCAAACCAACACCACTAATTGGTAGATGAAGCTTTCCGCTGTTGATGGTGTTGATTTGCGTGGGAGAGCTATCAGATTCGTCAAATCGTCGTTTGAATCTTTATTTACAAAAGCAGATAAGTCGTTTTGAAAATTTTGTCTTGATTTTTCGCTACGGTGGCGGTCATGACAGCAGCAGTGCATCATTTACGTCCGTGCACCAATGAACATCGTCGGCAGGGTGGCCAGACCTACCGATTTCTCGGTAGTCCTACCGATTTTTGACTCACCTACCGATTCACAGACGAAAGATCGAAAACTACAGATTTCTCAAAATTCCTACCGAGAACTACCGATTTTTAACTCGCCAACCAAAGGCACGGTAAACAAAGTAATCTTTCTCATAAACGGTTCTAATAATTTCAGTTAGTTTCTAGGCAATTATCAGAATATTTCAATCTCCAGTTGTCGCATTTACCTTAATTTTGTTTAATTACCCAAGTAACCATTAAGCCGTTAAAATCGACTTTATTTCGGCTCTATAGTCGCACTAAAATCCTGTCAACAGTGCTAATAAGACAATATTCTTTAGTGCTGCTCAAAAAAAAGCCGCTTTTGGCAAATTATTTGGCTGATTTAGTGCTTGCCCCTACCAATTTTTCCACGCCTATGCCGAAATGTCAAATTTTTTAGACGAGTTGAAACGGAACGAAGAAAAAAAATGAAATGGAAAATACTTGTTTACATTCTAATGCGTTCTTTCTCTTTTATTCCTATTGGGGATTCAAATTTTTGCTAATTAAATTTAACTCCGGGCTTGAACGCTTGGAGCTGTGTTTGATGATTTTTGTTTAGGTTTGTCGCTTACTTTACCATCTGATCCAACACAGATCTGCATGGCTGTATGATTGGAAGGGATAAAAAGCAGGTTTTCATTTGCCTCTTTATCAAGGGCGAGTTAGTAGTTATTTATAAACGACTTTGTATTTAAAAAACCCATTTAGAAAATATCTTTCAGGTGAAGATTAACAAATATTGCTGTACAATAAATTCACAGCTCATGAAACATTTTTCTGGCATTTTTCATGTAATATGATGCAGACTTGGCTGCAGATTATTATTTATCATTGTAATAATATTGAAAAGCATACACGACGGATTACAAAAACAAATGTTTTTAATGCGAGTAAAAGAGACAGGTTATAAAATTCTACGTGTGATTGTTATTGATTCAACCAAAACGTCATAGACAGTAGCTCTAAATTGGTAATAATAATTCCCTTATTCGGCTTGAATCCACAGGGCTAATATCATAGCGTTATATACCGATATACGGCTTCTTTTCATGCTTGAAGTTTATACGGCTAATTAGCACTTAAAAATCATATATACAGCTTATAGGCACTGAAATGTTGTTATATGGTTTATATAAGGCTTATTAAAGTGCTTAATGGTTACCTGGGTAGTTATAATGACATTTTGCATCTAAGCCATAGTCTAATCCACTGGATTGGCATTAAAGACTGGATCAAAGTATTCCATATGTAATTATGTCTTTCATATCACTTGCGATATAACTGAATCTTTGAATAAGATGAATTGAGGATCCATCCGCATCTACTACTTACAAATATTTTCAACAGGTTTGCTCAATATTGAACAGTAATGTCGTGGGCATTTTTCTAGTTACGAACATTTCCACTAACTTTCATGATTCAGATTTTTTTGTGAAGCAAGGGAAGCTTTGTCAGCTGAGTTTCTTTGCAAATTTGTTTTACGTCAAATCTTATTCTAGTTGCTTTCAAATTCAAAAAATATTTCTCGCTTAACTTTTCAAAAGGACCTAAGTAACATTTTTTTCATAAATTAATTTGAATACTGCAATCAATAGCTTTCATGTTGTTCTGTTGTTTGCGCTATTCAAATTAATTCATGAAAAAAATGTTACTTAGGACCTTTTGAAAAGTTAAGCGAGATTTCTATCAGATTTAAAGTTTTTTCTTTGCCGCGTACAGATAAATGTGACATTTTTTAACCAAATTCATATGTGCTGCTACAACTATTCTTGGAATATGAAAGTTTCCCTGATTCTACGGTGGTTTCCTCGGCGGTTTCGAATTGCATCCTTTCATGAACAACGAACTTTATAAAATATTCACTTATGCAAGTATTTAATATTATGGATAGAATAGCCGACTGCTTTACTGAAAAGGGATAGTTTAGTTAGCATATTTAATATTGCCTTTTACATGGGTCTCCTTGATAAAAACTGTCGAGTCTACAAATCCAATAGTGCTACGTGGCTAGATTTGAAGAATGGTCCGGTCTGAAGTTCGTCAATATCTTTGGAAATACTTAGAGTTACCAGAGTAGTAATTCAGATTGTTCTACGAAACTGATTTTGGATCTGAGAAACAAACGTTTTCTCAGAAGGCTATTTTGGATTCATCTTTATATCAGTTTAGATTCATATACTTGAAACAGTCATATTGTTTAGTTTTATTTTCTGCGGATTCGAACCTCAAATAAATCGAACGATATTTTTTTTGTAAGTGCATTGGTGTATGGCAAACAGACCAATCCGCTTTATGGAACGTACACACGGTCAAGCAGTTTGACCAACATTGACTCCACCTCCCGTTTATTCAAACATCCATCAAGTTTTGCCAACAGCGGCACGAACAATCAGTTTATTCGACCAACAATATCACACACGAACGACAGAAGCGCCAACTTGAGCACCAACCATCAAAAAATATATGGAGGTTTGTGCAACTTCACTACAAATGCTCAAACATGTTCGGCGAACCTTGACTCCACCCCCGGCAACTCAAACCAAAATCAAACCGTTTTAATTTTTTCCAACCGAGCCGCCAACTGTCAAATGGTTGTTCGAACAACTTCACACACGTGCAAATAAAGCAGCAACCGAAGCGTTTTCTTGGGGGCGGAGTCAATGTTCGCCAAAATGCTTGACTGGTGTGTACGTCGCATTACAAATCGTCGGGGTTCTGCCAATGAAAATTTTCCTATTTTTTTACCCAACTTGTTGTAGCAGATTCAATTGATCACAAATATCATCGGACATCGCTCAACGCCATTACTGAGGATGTCATACAAAACATGTACGTATGAATTAACATGGAATCATTTCCGTTTTCCAAAACAAAATATCAAATGGTTGCTCAGAGGCACATAAGTAGAAATAAATCGGTTCTTTGTAGGACCACCATTATATTTGGAAAGAATGTTGAGTTGAGATATTTTTTTTTCAAAGCTCTGAGTTCGGTTACGTGCTGTAAGTGAGAAAGATGATTTTAGACGAGTTTTCTTTATAGAGGGCTACGAAATGGTGAGTTGACATCCGGGAAGGAGCGCCTAACATAGCTCTGGTCCACACAAGTTCCAATACTCACGCTTCCACGGGTCTTCCGATGACAATTGTCCGCCAGCTAAGGGTTGCGTACTTAGCTGGTAGTGTAGCCTGGGCACTGTTGTCCTTCTGACATCAGCTAGAGTGAGAGGGTGCGTCCTGTGGGGTCTGCCTAGGATGTGGTGGGGTTCGACAGTGGGCTCTGTTGAACTTCTATAAATAGCTGCATGTATCCCCAAGCAGGCCCTATCAAAGCGACCGGGTGCCGCTCAAAGCGCACTAGCCTAGTCCTGGCGTTGGGTGGGACTTTAAACAAATTTGACCCGACTGATCGAGCGTCTGTTCACCAAGGAGGTGCGGCTTCAACAGCGTCTGTTCTGGCATCCAGCGGCTGAGTATGGAATGCTATTCCCCGGAAGCTATATGGCAGCCCCATCCCGATGGATAGGGAACCTTGGGCCAACAACCTACTGTTCCCGAAACATCAATTTGTTCGAGAATCCGATAATGAAAGAATGCGGACTGATTTTACGGCGACGACTCTTAGCGCGAAACAATGGGCACGAATTGGAATATGGAACGTTTTAACCCTAGCCCAGCGGGGTAAATTGGCACAACTTGCCAAGGGCCTGCATATTCGTTGGCCAAACTTTAGAGAACACAGAATGCCGTCGGGACAAGTTCTGCTATACTCTGGTTTACGAGGTGAACACGCTCCCGGCATCGCGGAGTTGGCTTCCTACTAAGCGCTCAGGAACACTCTGCGCTTATGAAGTGGGAACCTATAAGTGAAAGGATAATCGTTGCCAGATTTAGAACACGGGTCCGAAACCTTACTATAATCCAATGTTATGCGCCAACCGATGCTGCCGATCTGCAAGACAAAGAGAGAACTTCTACAGTCAATTCTATGCCGTCATAGATAGAATTCCGAAGGGTGATATCAAGATCTGTTTGTGCGACTTCAATGCAAAGATCGGATCCGACAACTCGAACCATGAACGCGTTATGGGACGCCATGGTCTCGGAGAAATGAGCGAAAACGGAGAGCTGTTCGCAGATTTTTTGTGGTAATAAGGACATGGTGATCGGGGGATCGCTCTTCCCTCATCGACCGGTTCACAAAGTCACGTGGGTCTCCCGTGACGGCTTCACAGAAAATCAAATAGACTACATCTGCATCAGCCGAAAATGGAAACGGAGCCTTCTTGATGTACGGAATAAACGTAGTGTCGACATCGCGTCTGATCATCACCTTCTCATCGGCGAAACATGCTTGTGCATTGCGCGGATTCGTCGGCAGGAGGAGAGAGTTGGACGACGATTCAACACACGCCGACTGGAAGGTGAAACGGTCCTTCGTTCAAGAACTGGAGACGCGTTCTGCAGATATTCCGGAGGGTGGCAGCGTGGAAGAGCAATGGACCGTTATTAAGAACTAGTTTATTTGTGGACGCAGTAGCGCCCATGGCAAGTGTTTTTTTTTTTCAATATGAATATGGTTCATTAATTCATGCATTAAAAAATTCAAAATTTTCAACGTCTGTTGTCTGTGACTTTTTTCATCAAATGCTGTGTCTGGTTGTCTAAGGTTGTCACTGGTTTTGTTTTCTGCATATGATAGTAAAAAAGAATTGAAAGGTCAAATATTTTATTTTTTTGTGAGAATTTCCCCGCGTGCTGCGTATGGTTGGCTAGTCACCGGACAGGCAAACAGGGCTATTATATATAGTATGCCTTTATCGCCACCAGCGAGAACAATAAGATAGAGGAAGATAGAGGAGCGAAGAGAAGCCAAAGCCGCGATAGAGCGATCAAAAAGCAGAGATGCCAAAGCCCGTCAACGATATTCGGCTCTTGAGAAGGAAGTAAAACGCTCATGTCGACGAGACAAGCGAGCGTAGGCAGACTCTCTGGCCGACGAAGGAGAGAGAGTCGCCGCAACCGGGGACATTCGCCACCTCTGCGATATTTCACGACGCTTAAGCGGGGCGAAGATGAATGCAACGATGCCTGTGAAAAACGCGAATGATCAGTTATTGACCGACCCAACTGACCAGCTGAAACGCTGGTTCGAGCACTTCGAACAACTCTTTCAAGTGCCAGCCAGGCCATCACCACCTCGGCATGATCTGCCTAGGATCCGACGTATAACACGCGTCAATATCGAAGCTCCATCACTGCTAGAGATTCAAACACCCATCCAAAGCATGAAATCAAATAAAGCCCCAGGGGTCGACTGCATATCAGCCGAAATGCTCAAAGCTGACCCCATGACATCCGCTCAACTACTGCATCGTTTATTTCGTAATATCTGGGACACCGCAACTTTCCCGGTCGACTGGATGCAAGGTATCTTAGTGAAGGTGCCCAAAAAAGGTGACCTGACTGTATGCGATAACTGGCGAGGCATTATGTTGCTGTTTACCGCTTTCAAAGTTCTGTGCAAAATTATCCTAGCCCGGATTCAGGAGAAGATCGATGCGACTCTCCGGCGGCAGCAGGCCGGATTCCATGCCGGAAGATCCTATGTGGACCATATTGTCACGCTCCGCATAATTCTGGAGCAGGTCAACGAATTCCCTTTACTTGGTATTCATTGACTACGAAAAAGCTTTCGACCGTCTCAATCACGAGAATATGTGGGGCACCCTGAGACGCAAGGGGGTTCCTGAGAAAATCATCGGCCTCATCGAAGCACAGTACGAGGCCTTTTCGTATAGAGTGCTGCACAATGGGGTCCTGTCCGACCCTATCCGGGTCGAAGCTGGTGTGAGGTATCACCGTTACTGTTCCTCATCGTAATCGATGAGATTCTGGTAGATGCGATTGACCGTGAACCAAACCGCGGGCTGTTATGGCAGCCTATAACCATGGAGCACCTAAACGACTTCGAATTGGCTGATGACGTTGCACTCCTCGCGCAACAGCGCTCTGATATGCAGAGTAAGCTCAACGACCTTGCCGAGCGCTCCTCTTCGGCAGGTTTAGTCATCAACGTTAACAAAACCAAATCGTTGGATGTAAACACGGTGACTCCTTCCAGTTTCACAGTAGCCGGGCAACCAGTGGAGAATGTTGAAAGCTTCCAATATCTTGGTAGCCAAATGGCGTCAGACGGCGGTACCAAGGTCGACATAGGCGCACTGATCAAGAAAGCAAGGGCTGCCTTTGCGAGTTTAAGAAACATCTGGAAAAACAGGCAGATAAGTGAACGCACCAAAATACGAATTTTCAACTCTAACGTGAAATCTGTGCTGTTATACGCTAGCGAAACATGGTGTGTATCAGTGGAGAACACTCAACGGCTGCAGGTGTTCATTAACAGATGCCTGCGGTATATAATTAAGGCCTGGTGGCCTCACAACTGGATCTCAAACAACGAGCTCCATCCTTGTTTTCACCAGAGGCCGATAGCAACAGAAATTCGGGATCGGAAGTGGGGCTGGGTCGGCGGCCGACCACACTTCACGTAGGGGCGGAAACGAAATCGACTCGACTAAGTCGAGCCAAGTACAAGACACTGAAGACGACCACACAGTTGTGGTCGAAATACGTATCTGCAAAGATAACGAAAATTAACTGGTGGAATTAAATGGACAGTACTTAATTCGTCTTAGACGGTTGAATACATTCCACTAAAAGAGCTATATATATTTTTCTGACGCTAGTTCTACCAGAAGCTCAATGCATCCAACAAAGGCTTCGTGCTGCGAGCCGAAATGTGTCGGGATAAGAATGGGAGCATCTTGACGGACGAACGTGTGGTGATCGAAAGGTGGAAGCAGCACTACGAGGAACATTTGAATGGCGCTGAGAGTACAGGCAATGAAAGTCAAGGCAGCGGAGGAGATGACTACGTCAGTTCAGCGGACGATGGAAGCCACCCAGCCCCCACCTTGAGGGAAGTTAAGGATGCCATCCAACAGCTAAAGACCAATAAAGCAACTGGTAAGGATGGTATCGGAGCTGAGCTCATCAAGATGGGCCCGGAAAAGCTAGCCTGCACAAATTGATAGTCAGAATCTGGGAAACTGAACAGCTACCGGAGGAGTGGAAGGAAGGGGTTATATGCCTCATCTACAAGAAAGCCGACAAGCTGGTGTGTGAGAACTTTCGAGCGATCACCATCCTTAATGCCGCCTACAAAGTGATATCCCAGATCATTTTCCGTCGTCTGTCACCATTAGTGAATGAGTTCGTGGGAAGTTATCAAGCCTTCGATGACGGCGGCTCGACAACGGACCAGATCTTTACTGTAGGCAAATCCTTCAAAAATGCCGTGAATACCAGGTTCCAACGCATTATCTGTTCGTTGATTTTAAGGCGGCATACGACAGTATAGACCGCGTAGAGCTATGGAAAATTATGGACGAGAAGAGCTACCCTGGGAAGTTTACCAGACTGATCAAAGCAACGGTGGATGGTGTGCAAAACTGTGTGAAAATTTCGGGCGAACACTTCAGTTCGTTCGAATCGCGCCGGGGACTAAAACAAGGTGATGGACTTTCGTGCCTGTTGTTCAACATTGCGCTAGAAGTTGTCATGCGGAGAGCCGGTTGTAACAGCCGGGGTACGATTTTCAACAGATCCAGTCAATTTATTTGTTTTGCGGATGACTTGGACATTGTCGGCCGAACATTTGCAAAGATGCAGAACTGTACACCCGTCTGAAACGTGAAGCGACAAAAGTTGGACTGGTGGTGAATGTTTCAAAGACAAAGTACATGCTTGTAAGCGGAACAGAGTGCGACAGGGCCCGCCTGGGAAGCAGTGTTACGATAGACGGAGATACCTTCGAGGTGGTCGAGGAATTCGTCTACCTCGGATCCTTGCAAACGGCTGATAACAATGTTAGTCGTGAAATACGAAGGCTTATCATCTGTGGAAGTCGGGCCTACTACGGGCTCCAGAAGAAACTGCGGTCAAAAAAGATTCGCCATCACACCAAATGTGTTATGTACAAGACTCTAATGAGCTAAAGCCGGAAGGGTACGATGGGCAGGGCATGTTGCAAGAATGCCGGACAGCAACCCTGCAAAGATGGTGTACGCTTCCGATCCGGCAGGTACGAGACGACGTGGAGCGCAGCGAGCGAGATGGGCAGACCAGGTGCAGAACGACTTGGCAAGCGTGGGGATAGATGGGCAGACCATGACAATATGGTGTGGTAAAAACTGTAAAATTTGAATTAATAAAAATTTTCAGGTCGAATTTTACACTTACCCCCTTTTTTCTCTTTCCCCAGTGTACCTTATAGGATCCCTACTGTCTACAAGCAATTCATCCTCCCTGTGATCGAATACGGCATGCCGGTCTGGGAGAGCTTGCGTTGCGTTGCAACGGAGTATTTTGTAGATTGAATACTAATAGCTGTCATGTATATTCTATAACTTTCTTACTCCAACTGTTTATAGATTACCCAATTGGAGGTTCAAAATGATAAACAATGAAAGCTACCATTGCTGGCAACGCCCATCTTATCCGTTACTAGGGAAAGGAATGAAATGATGATATGACATCTTAACGAGAGGCCAGCGAATCACCGACGCCCTCATAGATGTCAAGCAGTTGGATGGTTGGTAGGGTATATAGTTAATGAGCTAAATTGAAGTGCTATAAAAATGGTATCTTCGGCAATATTTCTCAAAATAAAGTTTTCTACAAGTTTGCTGAAGAGCAAGGATGTTATCGATCATTTAGTAATCTGCATTCGTTCATTAAGTAGATTTTCAATAACTCATTCCAGAGGCTAAATTTCAAAATGTGCTGTATGGTGGACTTCTAGTGCAAAGGTTTATCTACAACTCTGCCTAACAGTTCGTTGTTTGAATTTCACTAATAACGGAGCTATAGCGCTAGTAGCAGTAACTTAGACTAAATGATTGCATATTTTGCTATCATTTAGTATAGGTATAGCAACTAGCACCGTAATTCCTTTAGCAGTGGAATTCGAACATCGACCTGTTAAGGAGAGTTGTAGAAAATCCTTCGCACTAAAAGTCCACCATACAACACATTTTGAAATTTAGCCTCTGGAATGAGTTATTGACAAACTACTAAATGATCGAACGCAGATTACTAAATGATCGATAACATCGTTGCTGAAGAGCACATCCACGTATTATCATCAATTAAAAAATTTGGCTTCATATTTCAATATACGTAAATGAGTACTACCCTAATCATTTTTTTACCGCAAAAACATTTCTTACAACCAACTTCTATGAAGACACCAAGTGACCAAAATGAATGAGAACGCAGGAAAATATTTTTTTCCTGCTGAAATGCTGAATCGAATCGTTGTGAAATGTTCAATGGCATTTCCCATCGTCAATATAGCGTTGAAAACTATTAACCACTTAGTATTCACCTGCTGAACTGGCCAGAAAAAAACAAAATCTGAAAGGAAAAAAATGATAGAATGACCTAGATTATGAAATTTGACTGTCGTTCTTCCGTTGTGTCAATCAAATGCATGATTGCTAAAATCAATCAATCAATGCTTTTTTAGACATGGCTTGAAGACGGACAAATATCATTTTCTTTCTGTTTCTGGAATACATTTACAAGTGGGAATGGGGTTCTGACCTTCAAAAATGTTTGATTGACACTGGTTGTAAAATTTTAGCGAGCGCACAAGCCACAATTCCCTTATTTTCATAAATATGCATAAATAGAAATAGTTGAGGAACAAATGCTAAAAATTTAATTTCTAATTTATAAACTGAACAAATACAAGTATAGAAAATAAACAGCCAGGGATTGAACAGTGGACTGACGCAAAAGGTACCAAACCTTCAAGTCATTTATATATTTCTGCCTTATATTTCACAACGATTCATTTATTCAGTTTACATTTAAACAGATAACACTGAATCAACAATTTGACGCATGAATCAACAATGCAAGATCTTTTTCATTATAACATGTTAAAATGTATGCCCCTCAAAGACCTAAGCGGCTTCTTGGAATAAACATCCAAGCTTTGAAATGCCAAAAATCATGACGTATTTATCCTCGAATGATTTTATTTTCAATAATTCCTTACTTATCAAACCATTATGGCATTTCTCAAGTTTTACGAACTCAATTCAGAAGATTGGGGATAAAACATACTCAACCGCATAACCTTTTAAAATTTCCTTGCTTTCCAATACTAGAACTGAGTATAGTCGAATTTCTAAATAGAAAACATTCAAGTGCTTTTCGAATAAATTCACGCAACTTTGCCATCCCACATGTTCACAACCATCAATCGTGTGCGTGGTCGTTCTCGTAGTAACGTCATTTAACTTTGCGGTCTGCCAAACTACAATCCGCCCTCGGCTACAAAGTAACCCGAACAAGCCCTGCAAAGACTTGTGATACGATTTTCCAAATAATAGCTCACTTCAGCACGCAACGTTTTTGAAGAGGCTTCCCACCAAATCTCGCAATCGAAATTGCCTTTTGATAAACATATCCGCCATCCATCCACCTTAGGAACGGCTTACTCTCGTACACCATTTGCAGCAACAATGTTGATACCTAATCTATATAGAAATTTATAACGAGTAAGGGAAAAGTTTTTCCTTCATTGCCATCCATTTCCATCGAATTCATCCCGGATAGTATTTGTTGGTTTGTGCTTTGCCCTCAATCGGAAAGGCATCGGAATCGGCGGTGCTTGGCTGCCTTAGAATAGGCCATTTAGTATACATACATGACGATGATGCTGAACAAGATGATGACAACTGGGATCGATGTCGATTTTCCAATGGTCTGTTCAATGCTGCCGCTGCCGTGTACTTCTGGTTGCATGGTGAAAGCTAGGCTCGGTGGCGGGGGATCGAAATACATTCAACAATTGAAAATCGCGTCATTCTGAAGCTTGAACAGTTTACATCGAGTATCGATTGTGGGCAGGAAGTGATGAGTTTCTCAGGAAGCGGCTGATGCAAATCGCTCGGAATGATGAGAAATTGTGTGCTCAATGGATTGGAATAAACTGTGTGTTGCTGATTGATTATTGTAGGAGTTGAATAAAAATAAATAAGCTCGAACTTCGAGGGATGATTATACGTCTAATTATACGTATTTATGTCCTTACAAGGAGCTTGAAAAAAAGATTTAGTTTGTTTTAAGCATGTAACACGACATGAGAAAAGCAATCCTTATGATACTGGCCTTATTCACATAGTATAGTACATATGTGTATGTATGAATCAACATCTTTTCCTCTTATTTATTAATCCTTCTTGCAAATATGAATTTGTCAATTCCATTTATTTAATGAACTACATTAAATAGTAAGTATTCTTATTACTTTTTCAACCAAATTTAATATGCTGTGTCACAGGATTCTTTTCATTATCCCATTAACAAACCTTGGAATCAAACTAATTGATAGTACGTTTCCATCATTCAGCTGTGACAAACTTGATCCATATTTCATGCCATGTAGGTACAAACGCGTCGTAGTTTCAACGAGCACCCTTTGTGTGGGAAAGTATGATAAATTGGCGTCAGCACTAACTGGAGAAGATGAATATGATTTATCAAGCTCAGGCTCTTTTATATATAGTGATGCTTCAAGAAAGATATCATTTCAACAATCAAGTGAAATTCCACGTCTGATGTGCCGTGTCGTGGAAATCCTCCTCCCCCGCTTCCTTCCTTGAAACCAAACATAAAAGTCATCCTCGAAATGCGACACATCAGTGCCACGCTCACGCTTCTCAATTGGCCTGTGTCTGCTCAATCTGTAGTCGGTGTTTGCTAACCAGCAATAAATCCCAAACAGTACAAACAACCCATTCCGGACGAACGACGATTTCCACATCCCAAATCAACAACAAAAGACCAGAGTCCCGATTATAAGAATGACCGCATGGCGTGCGTATTGTTGGTACTTATGGTGAAGCACCATGACGCGACGATTTCGACACTTCCGAGTCCGAAGGATATGGCAAACGGAAGCCAATTGATTGATTATCGCTCCAAGTGTCTTTTGATTCGTTTTTCGCACTTTTTCAAGCTGAGGTAGGGAGCAATGCTGTAGAGTGTGGTTCGAACGACCGGAACAAGGTGTGGAAATTTGGTCGTAAAATTGATTGAAGTGGAAATTATGTCTACATGACACCTACACGAGAGGTTGCGTGGTTGAACCTTCGGGTCCGTTAGTGTTTTCGATACATATGAGGAAAGATATGAGGGAGACAAATTCACAGAATGGTAAAAATGGACAACGATTTTCTAGTATTCAATATAACGCTACATGTTGATTGGAATATTAGTCGTGCGTCGTTAACATTGTCATCAGGATGTTTCAGGGGGAGATTATTTCAGCGAAATTCCATTTGTTGGAAAATATCCTTAAGGAATACACAGATGACAATGCCGCATAATCCCTTTTAGCACAAATAAGAGACATCCAACTATAGTTTAAAAAGTGAGTATGCATTTGACCTGAATTTTATTTACTTTATTACTTATCCGTTGAAAAGCACAACTTGCTATTGAGGGGGCGCTAGTTATTTAATGTACTCTTATTTGAAATCCTCTCACACCACAATTAGAAATATTTTAGCTTGAATATCTGTTCTATGTGTCTAAAACAAAACAAATCATCTGTGGTGAAAGTTATTTTAGTCTTGATTGAAAGCATTTCCCATAGTAGCGTCAATCGAATTTGTTTCAACCCGATGTTCTTATTCCCAGTAAGGGACGCCTTGCTCTACACAAGCAAAAAAATAAAAAAATAAAATCACGATCCGGCATTTACCCACGCGACGCAAACCTGTTGATATCTTCCACCCATCTGATCGGAGTGGGCTACATTTGTACTTCCAGATGTATCTGACTACGTAATCAATCCCAATCAGAAGCAGTAGGCAGATATGGGATGATGTCGCAAAATGCAACTTTATACCTTTTCCGATACCGTGTAGCTTAGGAGGCTAACCATTATACTAAGTATGCATCTTACACAGGGCAACGAAACAGCGAGTTCACATAAGGGAAGGGGTGACCTACGCGCCAATTAAAAATTTATCGGCAGCGGCGTGACGAATAATTTTCACAGTGGCGGTGTCACGCAGTTGGTGATCGGTGGCGTGGATCGGCGTAAACTAATTTCATGTCTTAAAAATTCTTTCAAGTTTCCTACAGGACATCCTCCGGAAGTTCCTCCAGGAGTTCTTCCGGAAATTCCTCCATGAATTCCTCCGGAAGTTCCTCCAGGAATTCCTCCGGAAGTTGCTCCAGGAATTCCTCCGGAAGTTCCTCCAGGAATTCCTCCGGAAGTTCCTCCAGGAATTCCTCCGGAAGTTCCTCCAGGAATTCCTCCGGAAGTTCCTCCAGGAATTCCTCCGGAAGTTCCTCCAGGAATTCCTCCGGAAGTTCCTCCAGGAATTCCTCCGAAAGTTCCTCCAGGAATTCCTCCGGAAGTTCCTCCAGGAATTCCTCCGGAAGTTCCTCCAGGAATTCCTCCGAAGTTCCTCCAGGAATTCCTTCGGAAGTTCCTCCAGGAATTCCTCCGGAAGTTCCTCCAGGAATTCCTCCGGAAGTTCCTCCAGGAATTCCTCCGAAGTTCCTCCAGGAATTCCTCCGGAAGTTCCTCCAGGAATTCCTCCGAAGTTCCTCCAGGAATTCCTCCGGAAGTTCCTCCAGGAATTCCTCCGAAGTTCCTCCAGGAATTCCTCCGGAAGTTCCTCCAGGAATTCCTCCGGAAGTTCCTCCAGGAATTCCTCCGAAGTTCCTCCAGGAATTCCTCCGGAAGTTCCTCCAGGAATTCCTCCGAAGTTCCTCCAGGAATTCCTCCGGAAGTTCCTCCAGGAATTCCTCCGGAAGTTCCTCCAGGAATTCCTCCGGAAGTTCCTCCAGGAATTCCTCCGGAAGTTCCTCCAGGAATTCCTCCGGAAGTTCCTCCAGGAATTCCTCCGGAAGTTCCTCCAGGAATTCCTCCGGAAGTTCCTCCAGGAATTCCTCCGGAAGTTCCTCCAGGAATTCCTCCGGAAGTTCCTCCAGGAATTCCTCCGGAAGTTCCTCCAGGAATTCCTCCGGAAGTTCCTCCAGGAATTCCTCCGGAAGTTCCTCCAGGAATTCCTCCGGAAGTTCCTCCAGGAATTCCTCCGAAGTTCCTCCAGGAATTCCTCCGAAGTTCCTCCAGGAATTCCTCCGAAGTTCCTCCAGGAATTCCTCCGAAGTTCCTCCAGGAATTCCTCCGGAAGTTCCTCCAGGAATTCCTCCGGAAGTTCCTCCAGGAATTCCTCCGGAAGTTCCTCCAGGAATTCCTCCAGGAATTCCTCCGGAAGTTCCTCCAGGAATTCCTCCGGAAGTTCCTCCAGGAATTCCTCCGGAAGTTCCTCCAGGAATTCCTCCGGAAGTTCCTCCAGGAATTCCTCCGGAAGTTCCTCCAGGAATTCCTCCGGAAGTTCCTCCAGGAATTCCTCCGAAGTTCCTCCAGGAATTCCTCCGGAAGTTCCTCCAGGAATTCCTCCGGAAGTTCCTCCAGGAATTCCTCCGGAAGTTCCTCCAGGAATTCCTCCGGAAGTTCCTCCAGGAATTCCTCCGGAAGTTCCTCCAGGAATCCCTCCGGAAGTTCCTCCAGGAATCCTCCGGAAGTTCCTCCCGGAATCCTCCGGAAGTTCCTCCCGGAATCCCTCCGGAAGTTCCTCCAGGAATCCCTCCGGAAGTTCCTCCCGGAATCCCCCCGGAAGCTTTCTCCAGGAATCTCTCCGGAAGTTCCTCCAGGAATCCTCCGGAAGTTCCTCCAGGAATTCCTCCGGAAGTTCCTCCAGGAATTCCTCCGGAAGTTCCTCCAGGAATTCCTCCGGAAGTTCCTCCAGGAATTCCTCCGGAAGTTCCTCCAGGAATTCCTCCGGAAGTTCCTCCAGGAATTCCTCCGGAAGTTCCTCCAGGAATTCGTCCGGAAGTTCCTCCAGGAATTCCTCCGGAAGTTCCTCCAGGAATTCCTCCGGAAGTTCCTCCAGGAATTCCTCCGGAAGTTCCTCCAGGAATTCCTCCGGAAGTTTCTCCAGGAATTCCTCCGGAAGTTTCTCCAAGAATTCCTCCGGAAGTTCCTCCAGGAAATCCTCCGGAAGTTCCTCCAGGAATTCCTCCGGAAGTTCCTCCAGGAATTCCTCCGGAAGTTCCTCCAGGAATTCCTCCGGAAGTTCCTCCAGGAATTCCTCCGGAAGTTCCTCCAGGAATTCCTCCGGAAGTTCCTTCAGGAATTCCTCCGGAAGTTCCTTCAGGAATTCCTCCGGAAGTTCCTTCAGGAATTCCTCCGGAAGTTCCTTCAGGAATTCCTCCGGAAGTTCCTCCAGGAATTCCTCCGGAAGTTCCTCCAGGAATTCCTCCAGAAGTTCCTCCAGGAATTCCTCCGGAAGTTCCTCCAGGAATTCCTCCGGAAGTTCCTCCAGGAATTCCTCCGGAAGTTCCTCCAGGAATTCCTCCGGAAGTTCCTCCAGGAATTCCTCCGGAAGTTCCTCCAGGAATTCCTCCGGAAGTTCCTCCAGGAATTCCTCCGGATGCTCCTCCAGGAATTCCTCCGGAAGTTCCTCCAGGAATTCCTCCGGAAGTTCCTCCAGGAATTCCTCCGGCAGTTCCTCCGGAAGTTCCTCCAGGAATTCCTCCGGAAGTTCCTCCAGGAATTCCTCCGGAAGTTCCTCCAGGAATTCCTCCGGAAGTTCCTCCAGGAATTCCTCCGGAAGTTCCTCCAGGAATTCCTCCGGAAGTTCCTCCAGGAATTCCTCCGGAAGTTCCTCCAGGAATTCCTCCGGAAGTTCCTCCAGGAATTCCTCCGGAAGTTCCTCCAGGAATTCCTCCGGAAGTTCCTCCAGGAATTCCTCCGGAAGTTCCTCCAGGAATTCCTCCGGAAGTTCCTCCAGGAATTCCTCCGGAAGTTCCTCCAGGAATTCCTCCGGAAGTTCCTCCAGGAATTCCTCCGGAAGTTCCTCCAGGAATTCCTCCGGAAGTTCCTCCAGGAATTCGTCCGGAAGTTCCTCCAGGAATTCCTCCGGAAGTTCCTCCAGGAATTCCTCCGGAAGTTCCTCCAGGAATTCCTCCGGAAGCTCCTCCAGGAATTCCTCCGGAAGTTCCTCCAGGAATTCCTCCAGAAGTTCCTCCAGGAATTCCTCCAGAAGTTCCTCCAGGAATTCCTCCGGAAGTTCATCCAGGAATTCCTGCGAAAGTTCCTCCAGGAATTCCTGCGAAAGTTCCTCCAGGAATTCCTCCGGAAGTTCCTCCAGGAATTCCTCCGGAAGTTCCTCCAGGAATTCCTCCGGAAGTTCCTCCAGGAATTCCTGCGAAAGCTTCTCCAGGAATTTCTGCGAAAGTTCCTCCAGGAATTCCTGTGAAAGTTGGTCTAGGAATTCCTGAGAAAGTTTCTCCAGAAATTCCTGCGAAAGTTCCTCCAGGAATTCTTTCGGAAGTTCCTCCAGGAATTCCTCCGGAAGTTCCTCCAGGAATTCCTCCGGAAGTTCCTCCAGGAATTCCTCCGGAAGTTCCTCCAGGAATTCCTCCGGAAGTTCCTCCAGGAATTCCTCCGGAAGTTCCTCCAGGAATTCCTCCGGAAGTTCCTCCAGGAATTCCTCCGGAAGTTCCTCCAGGAATTCCTCCGGAAGTTCCTCCAGGAATTCCTCCGGAAGTTCCTCCAGGAATTCCTCCGGAAGTTCCTCCAAGAATTCCTCCGGAAGTTCCTCCAGGAATTCCTCCGGAAGTTCCTCCAGGAATTCCTCCGGAAGTTCCTCCAGGAATTCCTCCGGAAGTTCCTCCAGGAATTCCTCCGGAAGTTCCTCCAGGAATTCCTCCGGAAGTTCCTCCAGGAATTCCTCCGGAAGTTCCTCCAGGAATTCCTCCGGAAGTTCCTCAAGGAATTCCTCCGGAAGTTCCTCCAGGAATTCTTCCGGAAGTCCTCCAGGAATTCCTCCGGAAGTTCCTCCAGGAATTCCTCCGGAAGTTCCTCCAGGAATTCCTCCGGAAGTTCCTCCAGGAATTCCTCCGGAAGTTCCTCCAGGAATTCCTCCGGAAGTTCCTCCAGGAATTCCTCCGGAAGTTCCTCCAGGAATTCCTCCAGAAGTTCCTCCAGGAATTCCTTCGGAAGTTCATCCAGGAATTCCTTCGGAAGTTCATCCAGGAATTCCTTCGGAAGTTCATCCAGGAATTCCTCCGGAAGTTCCTCCAGGATTTGCTCCGGAAGTTCCTCCAGGAATTCCTCCGGAAGTTCCTCCAGGAATTCCTCCGAAAGTTCCTCCAGTAATTCCTCCGGAAGTTCCTCCAGGAATTCCTCCGGAAGTTCCTCCAGGAATTCCTCCGGAAGTTCCTCCAGGAATTCCTCCGGAAGTTCCTCCAGGAATTCCTCCGGAAGTTCCTCCAGGAATTCCTCTGGAAGTTCCTCCAGGAATTCCTCCGGAAGTTCCTCCAGGAATTCCTCCGGAAGTTCCTCCACGAATTCCTCCGGAAGTTGCTCCACGAATTCCTCCTGAAGTTCCTCCAGGAATTCCTCCGGAAGTTCCTCCAGGAATTCCTCCGGAAGTTCCTCCAGGAATTCCTCCGGAAGTTCCTCCAGGAATTCCTCCGGAAGTTCCTCCAGGAATTCCTCCGGAAGTTCCTCCAGGAATTCCTCCGGAAGTTCCTCCAGGAATTCCTCCGGAAGTTCCTCCAGGAATTCCTCCGGAAGTTCCTCCAGGAATTCCTCTGGAAGTTCCTCCAGGAATTCCTCCGGAAGTTCCTCCAGGAATTCCTCCGGAAGTTCCTCCAGGAATTCCTCCGGAAGTTCCTCCAGGAATTCCTCCGGAAGTTCCTCCAAGAATTCCTCCGGAAGTTCCTCCAGGAATTCCTCCGGAAGTTCCTCCAGGAATTCTTCCGGAAGTTCCTCCAGGAATTCCTCCGGAAGTTCCTCCAGTAATTCCTCCGGAAGTTCCTCCAGGAATTCCTCCGGAAGTTTCTACAGGAATTCCTCCGGAAGCTCCTCCAGGAATTCCTCCGAAAGTTCCTCCAGAAATTCCTGCGAAAGTTCCTCCAGGAATTCCTATGAAAGTTGGTCCAGGAATTCCTGCGAAAGTTCCTCCAGGAATTCCTCCGGAAGTTCCTCCAGGAATTCCTCCGGAAGTTCCTCCAGGAATTCCTCCGGAAGTTCCTCCAGCAATTACTCCGGAAGTTCCTCCAAGAATTCCTCCGGAAGTTATAACCCGCCAACCCGCACGTTTCCCGGGGACATAAGATATGTGGTTTATGCGCCACTCCTTTCGGAGACCACCTTCCAGATATAGGGCTGCCCGGCCGCTGAGATCCCAGGGAATGGGTCTAGTTACTCTCGTTTTCAGAGAGGGAAAGAATCGGGTGATGTAAGACTGAGGGGAAAGACAATGTAGGGGAACAGGGGGAAAGGAAATCGACTTTACAAGCGTAGGAGTTGGGCGATTACGCTCGATTACTTACGCCCTTTTTATCATCACTGGATGACCTGACCAATCCTGCGAATCCTGCTATGGTAGTATAGGGAGTTATCGTGATTGTTTCGGGGAACCGCCCCAGCAAAATATAATAAATAATAAAAATAAATTAACGACCGATTAACATGCTAAACTTTAACCAACTTTATTATCACATGCTATTCGGGATAGATTTTCCTTAACGGTGGTTCGCCTGCATTTACTCTACCAGCATTACAATAATAACATCCCACTACAAATGTTCATTCATTTCATACATGTATTTCGTATTTATGCTTCTACACACTACTTTCTGCCTAGGCCCAGGGCTCTACATTACGGGTGGGAAGATGTGAATTTTGTACTCACCCAGTGAACTTTTCGGTTTTCTTATGGCAAAATGTTCACGATTCGGTTTCCTTATGGCAACTAACCAAAACAAAGAAAAAATTCCCGTCGAAATTGAAGTATTGCACAAGATTTTTCTCATGCAGTACTAAGATTTCGTCGTATTTATGCTGACAACACATCCCTTCATTTAAAATTTTTAACATTTTGCTCAAATTTGTTACTTCAAAAAAGTAAACAACAGCTGATTTGGTTTCTTTATGGTAAATTTTCGATGAATTTTTTCCGTTGCAACGGCAAAACACTCACCAACACTCGCAAAACTCGGTCGTTTGGGCCACCCGATATATACCACCCTGGCCTAGGCCTACTGTGTGCTTTCCCTTGCTTCTCTCTTTCATTCGGGTGTGTTGAGTGCTATGCGTGCGGTGTTCATTTGGTTGGTCGTGTGAGTGCTCAGACGCGGCTGTCAGCTCAAGCGCTTGGGCTAAGGACAGTCACGTGGAAGATTTATTGGCACGCTACTTACTGTTAGTTCTTCGGTAGCGGCGGGAACTAAGTCATGCGCATGGACTAACTTGCTAATCATGATTACCTACGGTTTGCTTGCTTTGCGTACGCTTGGAGGGGATTTACGGAAATCACCACGGTCGTTCATTCGATGAAGAGACGCACCGTGGTTCGAAACTCGCGTCGATGAGCGTGACGCTGATGATTCCCTCCGGTATGTGGGCTTCACGCGACGGCGTCGATGAATGTTTCGGCGGCGGTGATGAACTGCCGGCGATTGGCGCGATTCCGCGATGAACGTGGGTGTCTGCTACCTCAGCCTAGGGCGCAAAGAATGTACGCAATCCCTCTTCCGGTCGACGTATTTCCGGGAAAACCCTCGTAGCTGACGGTGGGGTCAGAAGCGATCTTTAGCTGGGTGGGTGATGTGTCTAGCTTCGCAGAATGCCACAATCCTGCATAATTTGAGCACACGTGGTGTCGTTCGACGACACGATTAACACACACACACTCAATGCACACAAAAAAGACCAACGAATTACCTGCACAATTTCAACACGCACTAAACTAATTACTATTCGCACAACTTTGCAACTCAACAAGTTTACTACATTCTATTATTAAAAAAAAATAATTAAAGATAAACATGTTAATATTAACCTCCAAAAACAGATCACGGCGCGACAATTATACATCCGATCACTCCTGCCAGAACGAAGTGATCGATCAAAATCAATTTGTCCTCAGATCAAGGTGCGCATTATTAATTAGTTTCGCAATAATAACCTTCGGGAAATCCTGAGAGGAAATCCGAAGGTTAAATAATTCCCACGCTCGCGAAACGATCAAGGCTAAAAGGAGGGGGATTTGTCTTCGCCGAAAGGCTTACATCAAACGGCTCGCTAGATCTGAGAGAGCGGACCCATTCGGGATAAGTTCAATATCCCCTGAATGCATTCCTCCGGGGGTCAATGCACAGCAGCAAGCGCGCAAATTTCATATCTGCTGCTATCACTTTTCCCTTTTTGGGCGGTTACAGCATTTGCGAGTTGGCTAGGGTAGGAACTCATTTAAATGATTGCTTGTGGGACTCTATTGTGGTTTATTGTTAGAAAAATCCCAAGCCGCGTCTGGAAGACGGCCGGATAATGTATTGTGATTTGAGCACGGCTGGAAGACCGCTGCAAAATGATTTATATTTTTGGAAACTGGCAAGGTGCGTCTAGAAAATTGTATACACTTGGCGATGTTAGTGTACATGAGACAACCAGTTGAGCTAGATATAATGAAATCTGAGAGATAAGGAGAACTACTGTATGCTACAAAATAGTTTGTATAAATAAAAGATCTTGAAGTTTCATTTTGAAATTCACTGACTTAAAAGTCATAGCGGAACTACCCATTGGATCAAATAACTCGGAATTTACGGATTTAGATTATTGCTGTAAACCACGATGATGGGACAAGTTTATTTTGGAGTTCAGTTTTCAAAGGAATTGAATAGTTTCTCAAATTCAACATGTTCATTGTCTATCTTTGTCTTACGCAATAATTAAAAAAGCAATATTTACATCCTATGCTAGAGGATTTCTTTTTGCCTTTTTAATTGAGAGAAGAAGAGGAATGTGGGGTTTGAGTATGTCACATTCAGCTTGTGTTTATGGATCCACACCTTTAGCGTGTCAATCAGTGAGCAGCAAGTCATGACTCGGCCTCTTCTTGTTGGATCTTCTTGCTCTCACGGAGAGCTTCTGTCAACCTATTTCGCTCCGACTATTTAGAATAACCCACACTCATTGTTCCTTTATTCCATTATGGTGCAAAATCTAATAGTTCGATACCTAAATATTTATTTTTATTTTTTAAACCTAATTATTCTGTTGCTAATTTTAAAATTGATCGCACCTCAAAAGCCATGGCCAGTGGTAAATTACAAAAGGTTGATAATGTTTTATTTAGAAAGACAGGACAAGAAGTCTGACGAATAAAATACAAAGTGATTGTAAGTTATCTTGGCCTAGATAAAAGTGAAAATACAATTGAACAGTACTATTTTACGCCCAGTATTTTCGTGTGTGTTATCAAGGATTTATCTTTTCTTAGTTGAATCTGATTTACTCGTATTTAATAAACTTTTTATTATTATCTTTATTAATGAGGTTTTCGGCCCTGGGCCGGTTCACCCAAGTTCAACTACGCTTTGTTCAGGTAAGTAAATAAATTTATTTAAACTTTTAAACCAGAAAAGAGTTATAACAGATCAACTAGTTCAAGTAATACATATGAGATGGAATACATCAAACGCCCTAATATTTGCAATATAGACCCATAACGGTGGGGGATCATGCGTAACCAGTGTCGAGTATTCATCTTGATTTGTTTTTTCAATTAAATGTTTAATATAATGAGCAAAATCAATTCTGCAATAATGAAACTATGTCCAGTAAAAATTTGATACGTTTCGGTTTTATATTTACAAAGTTATTAAAAAAAATTGATGAGAATAGGATTGAGTAACTAATATCAAATGTTACGCAAATTCTATCATCTGTCTAACAGATCTGTTTTCACATATTATTAGTATAAAAATGTGATTAGATTTCGAGAAAACAGATCAAGTGTCCCCGAGAATCATGTGTGTCCAGTTTCCCCTAGTAGTTTTGTTGAGCATTGTGGCCGAGAGTTTATTATCCCCCTTCTTGCTGATGACACAGCTTTACACGATTATGGGATCATAAAGAAGCTTATATTCCGCAATACGATTGTACAGTCAGGTATTTATACTTTTTCATTTCAATGATTTATTTGCATGGCATGGGCCCAGGCATTGAAAAAAATCAGTTCATGAGTAAAAATCGGCCTATTTTATGTTAACTTGATGATCAATAGAATGGTAGGCGTTGAACAATCTGACTCACTGAATAATGACGTTCATCGCCCAAACACCATTTGATCATCATCGCTCTTTATCCAAAACTTGCTGAGTGAGGGAAATCATCTACGGAAGTGAAGTGATCAAGTACGAAATTGTATGGAAAATACGATTCTTAGGTTTTGAATAAATAATATTCATTAATATAGAACATTTATACTAAATGGTATTTTGGTTGTTCATGGTTTTCTGCATGATTTATAGTTCTACAACATATTGATCAGATTGATCAGAGTGATTGAGGCTCACCTTTTTGGTCAAATAATTCCCGAAATACGGATTCAAATGTTTTATTTATCTTAAGTCATCGATGATACTGCATCCACAAAGAATATATCAGTTGAGAATAAAATGTATCAATCGGCTGATTTGATCAATGATTTTCGAATATGAATTTGCTCCCACGATCCCCTGTCGTGGGATACGGTGTTCGAAAAAAATGAAAATAAAGCGCGCATAGAAACACATGAATAATTAATATTATCCAGGAAAACCCTACCCAATGAATACGTACCAAGCCAGTGGTACTTATGAAGATGTCGCTGAGTCAATCGTCTCTCAACAAGAAACTACTTTGTAGATCAATGCTAACCTCCCCTATATTACGATAGAGATACTAATGCTAGCCGCAACCTAGAATTATAAACTCAGATTTGAGTGAAAAATTTTATCTTAGATTCTTTGTATTCCAGAAATATTTTTATTTTGCTTGTAGGTATTTATGAGTTCTTAGAGACATATAACAATACAACGACTGCAGGGTCATGGGTTCGAGTCCCATCGAAGGGAAAGTGGTTACCTCCAATACATTTTCCAAATCAATATCTTCCACATAACGTACATATTCACATATGAGTTTTCATAACATTGTAAATTAACGTCCAAGTCGGGTGGTTTAATCCCCGGAAATAGGCAATTAACTTTGATTGAACTCAACGACAAAATGTTATGGATCTTCAAATACAAACTCACACAACTCGCACAATTTATCAATTCCGAATTGGTTCGAATTTACATGACATTTACATTACTTGCATGACATATCATTAATATCAAATTTAAAAAAACTAAAATCTCTTGCAACCGAAAATTGTGTTGCCGAAATAGCCAGAATAGTATCTGCTATTTTCCACAACAAGGGATTCTCATACTTTGCATTCATCCAGTATTGACACACATCGAAATGCTCATCGTTAGGATCTTGTTGAGGTGTGAATTGCACATCCAGCATTTGGGTTCTATGGTACCAGTTATATTTACCAGCGGCTTCACTACGCTCGGGCCATATTTCTGGTTAAGAAAATCACGCAGGCCCATATTCTTACTTTCAGTTGTTAGCTGGGAGTTTTCTGGACATCTATCAACGCGTTCTACGCTTTTATTCCGACTGATACGAGAGGAGAATTGTACAAAAAAAATCCTGAAAATATATGGATTTACGAATAAAAATTGGAAATGTGTTAAAAATATAAGGAGAGAAATGCTTTAGCAGTCCCCATGTTTTCGTCCCAACAATTTTTAATCGGATGCATTTTGCAACCAAATGTGCAAAACGTTATTTATGTTGTCAACTCGTTCTGTTCGGCCACATTGAGAGTTGACGTAAAGTCAATGTCAACTTCTCCCCACGAACAGCCTAGATAGCCGTGTGGTGTCGGCAGCCGATTGTCTGGCTAAGAATAATGCTACGGATTGCCTGTTCCAGTGGTAAAAGTCCACCATACAGGTGACCCCTAATTCTTGGTGTGATGCGGCTTTATGCTTACCGTGCCTATGAATGAATGGTTAGGGGGGTCTAAAAAGAACCTAACCGCTAACGGAGCCTGTGAAGCACCAGGGCACCCTTCACAGTATTGAGCCCTTATTGCGCTAACCGGAGCTATGGCGTAGTTGACTTTTTGCTTCTCCGGAATAATCGGCTACTCTTATTCAATCTCAACTTGAGGATAAATAAGGGTGGGATTATGAGTATGTTTTTATTTAGTTTTTCATCTAATTGTCACCTATATGGATTCGCTTTATGCGTTTTTCACAGTGTACTCTGTGTTTCGTCTTTGACGTTCTTGATACGATACCGACTTGGTTTCATCGTTGCTGTTCACAAAAATGTTGAAGTTGTGGAGTGTATTATCGTAATTAACAATGACTACAGTTAGGATAGCTCAAATCAATCTTCAGCACAAAAGAACAGCAACGATTAATCTTTGTAGACTTATGCAAAATGGCAAATCCCAAGTGGCTTTGGTGCAGGAACCCTATTTTCGCAAGGGTAGCTTTTACCTAGGTAACCTAGTGAACCCGGTTTTTGCTGCTTTCAGTAATGAAATGGCAAACTCTCGATCAATGCCGCGTGCATGTGTACTTGTTAACAACGCTATCGTTGCTACACTTATCTCTGAACTAACAACCAGAGATGTATGTGCTGTCACAATTGATGCAACTGGCGGATCCCCCGTCAGGAAATACGTCTATTGTTCGGTTTATTTACCACATGATGAACCATCCCCTACGGATGCTTTCAAACGAGTTGTCATATATTGCACTTCAAAAGGCCTTCCGCTAATTGGCGGCAGTGATGCAAATGCTCATCACATCATCTGGGGTAGCTCGGATATCAATCTGAGAGGCTCCAGCTTGATGGAATACTTAAGTAGTACCGAACTTGGTTTACTTAACATAGGCAATCGCCCAACCTTTATGGTATCTAATAGAGCAGAAGTATTAGACATAACTCTCTGCTCCAATCGAATCAGTCACGAGTTGACGAATTGGCATGTGTCAGATGAGGAATCCATATCTGACCATCGCTACATCTATTTTGATCAGTTGAATGTTTCTTCGCAGACCTTGCGTTTTAGAAATCCCCGTTCAACCAACTGGGATCTCTATACAGAGTTGCTCTCGACAAAATTTCATGGATATCTACCATCCATTGAAACTCCTACCGACTTGGATGATGCCGTTGATACTACAACGTTGCATATCGTGGAAGCTTTTGAAGAAGTTTGCCCTTGCGTTCTGTGAAAACCTCAAAAGGAACCACGTGGTGGAATTCCGATTTGGCTAAGCTCAGGAAGCAGTGTAGAAGGAGTTGGAACAGACGCCATTCAGCAGGGACGGATTCTTTCAAGTTGGCTCGCAAAGCTTACAAGAAGGCTCTACGATCTGCTGAACGATTCGGCTGGAAAAACCTTTGTGCAAATGTTTCCAATTTGAGTGAAGCCACTCGATTGAATAAAATTCTTGCGAGATCCAAGGATTTCCAAGTTGGCGAAATTCGCAAGCCAAATGGCGACTACACTTCTGACGAAGAAGCGTTAGAGCACTTATTTGATACACACTTCCCTGGATGTGTAGATATTGCATCTTCGGATGTTCCTGATGTCTTTTTATGTAGTTATGGGTCTTGGGCTCAGGCTCGTAGAATCATAACTACTGAATCGATTCAATGGGCTCTTAATAGTTTTGCTCCTTACAAATCTCCAGGGGAAGATGGGATCTATCCCGTTCTTCTTCAGAAGGGTTTTGAGCATATCAAACATGTTTTGAAAAAACTCTTAGTATGCAGTTTTGCTACTGGGTATATTCCCATATCCTGGCGGGATGTCACTGTAAAGTTTATCCCAAAAGGAGGACGTGCTTCGTATGAAGAAGCAAAGAGTTTTAGACCCATCAGTCTGACCTCATTTCTTCTGAAATGCTTAGAACGTATTATCGATCATCACATTCGTGATGACTGTTTGGCAAACATGCCTCTTCATGTTAATCAACATGCTTACCAATCTGGAAAGTCCACCGTGACTCTTCTACACAAGGTTGTCTACGACATCGAAAAAGCATTTGCCCAAAAGCAATCATGCTTGGGTGCGTTCTTAGATATTGAGGGTGCTTTTGACAACGTGTCTTTCGATGCAATATTGGAAGCCGCACGATGTCATGGGCTACCTAATATAATTACCAAATGGATTCACCAGATGCTTAAAAACCGACATCTCTACTCGACATTACGTCAAGCAGCGATTAGGAAATTAAGTGTCTGTGGCTGCCCCCAAGGGGGAGTATTATCTCCACTTTTGTGGAACCTCGTTACAGATACGCTATTGAGATTACTCAATAATGGCGGTTTTCCTACCTATGGATTTGCTGACGACTTGCTCTAATATTGATAGTCGGTTTGTGTATTACTACTTTATTCGACCTGATGCAAAACGCTCTTCAGGCAGTCGAAAGTTGGTGTCGCCAATATGGCCTTTCGGTTAATCCGAATAAAACATCTATTGTTCTTTTCACGGAAAAACGTAACCGTAACGGTATTCGCCCATTACATCTTTTTGACTCTGAAATCAATGTAACGGATCAGGTAAAGTATGTGGGACTAATTCTTGATTCCAAGCTCTCCTGGACTCCTAACATTGAGCTCAGAGTCAAAAAGGCGTGTATGGCTTTCGGCCAATGCCGACGAACTTTTGGTAAAACTTGGGGTCTTAAACCTAAATATATCAAATGGATTTACACAACAGTT
Organism: Armigeres subalbatus; assembly: GCF_024139115.2. NCBI lineage: Eukaryota > Metazoa > Arthropoda > Insecta > Diptera > Culicidae > Armigeres > Armigeres subalbatus. The sequence goes on along the minus strand of NC_085139.1, from coordinate 34,710,368 downwards.
GTACAACCAATTTTGGCTTATGGATGTCTTGTGTGGTGGCAAAAGGGTGAAGTGAGGACAATTCAGTCTAAATTAGGCCATCTTCAAAGGATGTGCCTAATGGCAATGACTGATGCGTTCTCTTCGACTCCCACGGCTGCTCTCGAGGTTCTTCTCGACGTTGTCCCACTACACATACATCTCAAACAAGAAGCACTTTCTTGTACTTACCGATTATGGGTTCTCGGTTTCTTGGAAGAGAATCATGTAAACCGCAGTTCTACACACACTTCGTTGTTACAACTCATGGTTGATTGGGACAGAACAGTCCTTGCTCCAAGTGATCTCACACTCGCTAGTAGTTTTCCTTATAGGACATTTTCAACACAATTCCCCTCGCGGGATGAGTGGACATCTGGCTGTTTGGAGAGAAGTATGTCGGACAGCATTGTTTGTTATACTGACGGCTCCCTCTTCGAAGGTAGAGCGGGTGCAGGTGTCTACTCGCGTGAGCTAAGATTGGAACAGTCACACTCACTGGGTACACACTGCACTGTCTTTCAAGCGGAAATATTTGCCATTATGTGTGGAGTGCAATCCGCACTTCAGAAACACATAATGGGCAAAGTAATATACTTCTGTTCAGATAGTCAAGCAGCTATCAAAGCCCTCGCTTCGGCCAACTCAAGGTCGAAGTTAGTAATCGCATGTCGAACTCAAATAGAGGAACTGAATTCAGTTAATACATTGCACCTTATATGGGTACCTGGCCATTCGTCCATAGCTGGAAACGAATTGGCTGATGAGTTAGCTCGCACTGGAGCATCACAAGACTTTTTTGGTCCTGAGCCAGCTATTCCAATATCTAAGTGTTGGGTGAAGCGTTTGATTAGCTCTTGGGCTTCCACTCAGCACAAACGGTATTGGAGTAGTTTGGATTCATGTCGACAAACAAAATTGTATATCCGAGAGCCATCTCCGGTAGTAGCTAACTATTTAGCTAATCTGTCTAAACAGAATTGCAGTGTCTTAGTCAAGGCCTTGACAGGTCACTGCCGACTCAACTATCACATGGCAAATATTCAACGTGTTGAATCCTTTGTCTGTGATGGTTGTGAATCTGTAACTGCCCAGTTTATGCGCAACTGCGTTTCCAAATATTTGGTAAACACTTACTAAGTGAAATTGACTACAGAAACCTGAACCTTCAAAGCATTCTGTTGTTCATAACCCGTTGTGGTAAGGAGCTATGAGCTTTTGTACGTGTTGTATACGTTGTATGCATGCCCTCTTCAAGGGTACCTTTCCTCAACTTCCCATTTTTCTCCCATCCATATTCAATTCCTTTTTGTTCACTTCCTTTTCCGTCAGGTGCGTGATGATAAAGGCTGTGAAGGCGATGGCACAAATCTCCCGAAATGAGGTGAACGTGCCCCTGGAGCCGACGTTCTGATACCTGATACCTGATGTTGTGGATGGGAAGGGGAGGTGCTGTCCATGGAGACATTCTCATACCATAATTTTTCTTAGCGGGTGTAAAAAACTGCGACCCAGCGTAATTCAATCTTGGATCTACATATAGTGCAGCTCGTAAAGCATGGGTTTCAGGGGTTTCCAACAGAATCTTGTCACGTTGCTCTAACAATGTCACGAGGGAAAAACGTTGTCATCTGTTACGTAAAAGATTTGCGTCTTCTGGATATCATAGTCCGTAGTAAGCTTGAATACTCTTTGTAAAGATGTTCACCAGTATGCCAAAAGATATTTTAGTTACTAGATAAAGATTGTCGCTTCGGTTCCCTTTGTTCTGCTGTCCGAAACATGTGTGGTACATACCTGTCAAATCGTATGGATTTTCCTTCTTTGACATTTAGCTCCCCTATCCTCGCCAGCAAAAGATGTTCCGGACAGCGACGACAGCGACAATCTTTATCTAGTAACTAAAATATCTTTTAGTATGCCGCTCAAAAAGCTCAATAACACCTAAAATAAAGCAATTGTAGAACCAAATTTTGTATCTGTAACTGGATTCCCAAGTTTCATTAATTAATATTCTGTATGGTGTAGGGCTTTAAATTGACGAGTGAAGTTTGAGGCATTAGAAGTACATTGAACAAATGAAGAACCATTAACTCCACATTGTGTGCCAAGATTCGAGATTTCAGTTGTTGCTTTTCTTAGAACCGCTTCTCGGTGGCAAATCGAATTTCGTGACATTTTGAAAACTGTGCACTAATCACTTCATTATAGGCAAGCTCACTTGGATTTAGTCAGCCGATCTTTCCTACTCATTGTTTATCATAGCAACGAGCATTACTGATCAATGATGGGAAGCTAATTGAGTGGACACGTTCGATCACAAATCGTGGATACTATGATCACGGGAGGTCAATGCTCATTGTGCTCATTCAGATCTTCAATGCCTGGGCATGGCACACACTTAGTTTTTATTTTTGCAGCTCGGCAAAAATTCGCAAAGCCGAGTGCCAGCAAAATGGTATTCTCGGTAAAAATTTAACATTTTGCTGAGATCCCGGTAAAACAATAAGTGCATGATCCGTAATAAAAAATCAGAAGGGTTGTGCACAAGACACGACCGCAAGGTAGATGTTGGACAACGTAAGGATATTCTTGCAACACAATACGCATTGTAGTTTATTATGGTTATGATTTTAGTGTTAACTAAAGTATTATTGTTTTGGATATTTTAATAAATAAGGTAATCTTTATAAACTACGTTTGAATTCCAACCATTTCCTATTGAAACAAAATCAAAGAAGAAGTGGCCACCCACTGGAAATAAAAATAATGTAACAATTAGAAATTAAAAAAAACGAATTTAAGTAGTTCAAATGAAATGCCACGCGCGCGCGGGAAAACAGTTTATGAAGGAGTCAGTCAATAAAGGAGGCCCATTAATCCCGCCTCTTTGTTGGTCGGTATGAGAGCAAATATTGTATAACCGTAACACTCATCAAAGGGGCGTGGCCACATGGTTCATTTAATTGATTACAAGAAAGCAGCTTCTTCGCTCGCGCGAGCCATTTCGTTCGAGATGCCGCGAAGAGCAGACTGCGTTTATTTCCACCGATGGTGTGGGTCGTGCGGTCGTCGTCAGCATCAGCAGCCCTCAGATTAAATCTTCTTGGCTGAAGTACTAACGATTGGCTACCATCAGTGAAAGCCGCTCTTACTCTTCAACTTGAGGCGAGACGAATTTTGATCAAAGTACAAATTAATCGCTTGGTGATGGCAGATAGTTTCCGTCGGTAGCAGAATCATGAGCGCGCGTCAGAGGAAGACGAAGCAGAAAATTATTCGCACGGATAGCAGCAGTAGGAGTAGCAGCCAAGTGAAATCTCCAAAATTGTATTTTTAGTAGGTAGTCTGCACATGTTTCAGGTTTTATTTCCATTCATACGAATACGTTTTTGCAGCTTCTACTTCTAACATGCGCTTGTGATTTCACTACCGACGGCAACATTCTGCTGTCGTCAAGCGATTATAATTTGCACTTTAAACAAAATTCGTCTCGGCTAAAGCTTCGCTTCCACAAAATTGTGATCCTGAGAATCGATAGTTTGTCGCTTAACCGCTACAGATGCAGAAACCACCACCTTCGATGCTAGGACTAACGCCATCGTTCTGTGCGCTCTCCGTTTCCTCTCTCCGTGACCACTCACCATGGATCATCGTAAAGAAATGACGTGCGAGCGCGAATCATGGGCTTTTTTATACCCGGATAAAATGAAACGGTAGGTCATAAGGCCCGTAACTTACATCATTCTGATGTCCGTGTTGGGATTGCATGAATGGGATTGGTTGGTTCTGATACTTTTACTGGGTAGGACAAGCATTGAAATTTTCAATAGTTTATCGTAAATAATCAAAAGTTTCAATGAAATTGACGAATTGCTGGAGAGTTGCGGAGTCCATTGATATATAAATTGCGAAAATCCATCAAAAGATAAAGGCTCCATTAGCGTTTCAAAATCTTACATGATTTCGTGACGGTCCCCAAATTTGACACCCAGTACCTTTGGGTAAGACGTTATCCAACGTCAAAAACTATTGACGAAAAGTCAAAAGAGAAATGTACACAAGACAGCGCAAGACTTAAATTAGTTTGTGAACTCAGCTCGGGCCATATTATCAACAGTTTAATTGTCGAGTCAGCTTTCTTTTGCCGAATATTTTGGATTTTGGCAAAAGAAAGCAGACTTTTATTTGCTTTATTTGCTTCGAACCTAGAATACATTATAAATTAAATATTGAATAAATTAGTTAGTTAAACTCTTTTCGCCAGCTTTGAATTCAGTGGCCTGACAATTCCTACGAGCTTTCAAACGGCGATCTAACCACAACAAACTACCGTTTCTTTTCTGCTAGAATAACTTCTAGGATGATTTAAAAAAATCAGTTTTACATCCCAATACAACTTATTGGTCGTTAATTTTCAATTTAGTTAAAAAAAACAAATTAACAAGTTAACACATAGGAACATTTAACACATCTTTTCTCTCAGTAGGTCTGTTTCACGCCTACTGAGACATTTTCACTGGTTTCATTGCTGCAGCGACAATAGGAGTTTAGAGAATTAAATAGTATGCGGAGTTTCTAAAATCCATCCGAAAGAAAACAAAGTTCTTTCTTATTCAACTTTTAGTTACCTCTACTGTAAATCTAAGAGTTTTACCGAACCTTTCGCAAGAAGCCTACAGTGATAATTAAAATGCGCTGCATCTTTTAGGATTGGTATTAGTTAGGAAGGTTAAGATCATACGCTCGATTTAGATAACAATTACTCACAAACCCTGGAAAAACTTGAAAATCTCAAGGAATTGTCCATTATCTATTAAGTACTTGTAATACTAATAAATAATATATTTTTTAATTTACTTGTTGATGAGGTATTTCCTTTGGTATTTCATAAGTTATAACATGTTTTGAGGGATCCAAATTTTGTCGTGAGCAAGCCTTATAACAATTGCTCGAAGTTCAAAAACTTGAGCGAATAGATTACTGTAGTGTTTCGAAGAGAGTAATTGGATAATGAAGACAATCCTTTCTCTGCATTTACCCCCGTATATAATCAGTGGACTAGATATGCGTAATACTTATACAAAGTAACAATTTTTCTAGGGGGGGCTAGCCAGATCCTAGGTTGGGCTATAGCCCCCCCTAGCCCCCCTGTAGTTACGCCAATGGATTTTGGCGTAAAAAATTAAGTGTGTATGACTCTAAATGAGTTTTCAAATAATTTTTTAATCTTGCGTTTCATTGTGAACTTTCCTTTTTCGATCTTTCGTTACCATTTTTTAGCATAGAAAGTGCCATAAAAAATATATCATCATATCTAACGGTGACAAAAAAAATCACATCATTTTCATTTCATTTTTATTTGGTTCTTCCCCTTATATTGCAGTGCGTCGCACTCTTGAATAGAAACTTTTGATTTAATTAGCGCGAAATGTAACAGCTGAGCACGTATACCTACATGTTTTAATTCGACATCTAGTGTCGAAGTACCGGGGCACGGCATTAAAAAGTGTCGGAAATTCTTCCCAAAGTTTTGGATATCTCGGGCTTCAGGTTGAAGTCAATCTTAACTTTCGATATTTTTCTGGAAAATCAACTCCTGATGAACAATTTCCCTATAGAAAGTGTGATGCTCTATTCTAAAATTTTGGGTCAATCTAAAATAATGGGCAAATTTCATGACACACCCGTTCTGAAAGGGGTGCAAAGGTATCTGGAAATACGGAATTTACTGTCAATGTTAACCAAGATTCTACATTATTTTTTTTGAAATTTTGTCGAACTGTAGTTAATGTCAAATAAACTTACTATTCACGCAGAATGGCAAACTTATTGGTACTAGCAGTTTGTCCCACCTACCCGCTTGCTTTCGGATACCTATACTTAGACATATGTTCTGCTCAGGCAAGGGATTTCCTGATTATGTCTCACGTGACACCCAACCATTCATCTCCGACTCGTGCTCGCGTTTCAGGGCATTGATAGCTCACTCCATCCTAATGTCGTTTTTCACAGGTCCATTTATATTGTCTTTCTACCGACAGGGAAAACAAGCAAAACAATTCGCAACTATCTCCAACAAAGGCAACTCGGATCAATAGTTGGTGAGCCACTTGAATTGCCTCGAATAAATCGGTAATTTATTTTGCGAGAAACTTTCGGGACATTTTCTGTCGTCGGAGGTAGGTACGTGACAATTCCTAGTCGATATCAGGAGCAGTTTATTCACATTTACTTCCCAATACAATAGTCGAACGTTCGGAGGGAGGGGCAGATGGTTATGCGAGAGCATCAATAGAGCTGTAGAAAGGACCGATACTGCGATAAGCTTGGCAAAATGAAATCAACCGAACGATTTCAGTGCTGCGCGTCCTCTACCATAATCCAATATGAGTAAGTAAGTATGGATGTTATTGTGGCGATTGTGGCTGCAACCGATCACCGTCTTTGCTGTGGTTAAACCGATATGCTGCCCGTAAATAGGTTGCACAATACGGAACTGAAATGACATAGTTTCGAAAAGGATTAGGTTAAGGAAAATGTCACTTTGAAATGTGATGCCCAATAACTCAATTCTACGGATCAAACTTATCGTCCGCGTTGGTCCTTGCTTTGAAAAAGAAATGGAATATCGAACAGCTATTCACTACCCAGCGATGAAGAGAGAAGGATATTTTGGGAGATCTTTGAATTTTGGATTATCTCGCACAAATTAAAAAAATACTTTCTGGCCTAGTTTAGAAAATGGTTAGACTTAAGTTCTGCAGCTATCAAAAGTTTTTTAATATAACATCTTTTTATCTTTTCGTAAATGTTTAGCCATTGTGGACACATTTTTTGGAACTTAGCAAGCATTGTTTGCAACAAAATGGAATCGACGGAGGATTCAGTCCTATTTTAAAAGTTAGAAATTCAGATCCGAACATTTCAATTTTTTTATTGAAAAGATTTTCAGCCCTAGGCTAGTTGATATCTTCCTTCTTCCTTCTTCTAATTAACATTCTTCAAAATGCGCTTCTATGGCAATATATGGAAAAAAGGAATCATCACCTGATGCATAAATTGATAGCGTAAAAAAAGAAACTGCTTCCGCATCAACAATTTCCCAGAGGAAAAGGCAAACTTCTCAAGCGCGGAGATGGATGTCACTATCAAGGTGATTCAGCCATCGCAAAATAAGAAAATCGTTATGCCTTGCGTATCACGTTACGTAAATCGTGCATTATTGAATTACGCCAAACTCGCATAAACTCGACGTCATAGAGTATCATGTGCCAAAGTATGGAATCAAACTTTGACTTGTCGTGGAATGGTGCCCGATTATTAATTCCCGTTCTTCGTGTAAATGATACGGTGTAAACGAGAACAGCTGCTGTGATACCTAATTGGTTCAATATTTTGTTCCGGGAATGGAGCTGCTGCTGTTGCTATCGAATAGCTTCAAAGAATGATATCTTATATTATGGCATGATAGTCGGGGGTTAATTACTGCACTTTGAGCTTTTTGATGCGAAGATGTAAAGGCTAGAATATTTGGTGAGGTTGTCTATCAAAATATCGTTATCGCATCTAAGGGCTTTGAAAGGTTTTATTCTATTTTTGTTAGGAGGATGGGAAGAGATGATTTGAGATCGTTTGCGCTGAGATATGTTTTGAAGATTCTTTGCATATCAAAGCATGTTGTTTGTGAGTAACAAAAAATCAGGTTCTTAAAAAAGCCTCTGATAATGAGAAAAATTATACATATGAATGCATCTAGCAGTGATAATGCTTATCTGGATACAATCGAAAGACACACTGGCACCACATGTGCCCCAACACTCACCCACCTGAGCCACAAGACTAATAATAAGACGACGTCCAGGTACCGTGCAGGAGGTACCCCAAGTTGGCAGCTCACAATCCAGGCAGACCTCAATCAGTGTGTAGTAATGGTCGTCCTGCAAAAGGGCGAAGGCACTTGTCTGCTAAGCCGGAGGCGACCCTAGCGCCCACGAAGAATGCATTGACTGCGGTTAGAGCGGATGACCTACATATACAAAATGACGCGTGTATAATGCATGACAAAGGGTTTTCGGCGATCGATTCAATATCGAAGTAAGCTATAACGCGTCTCCATAGCAGCATTTGATTGCCTCACATCTCAAGCTGCCCAAAAAAAAATCTGAAGGGTTATGTACAAGACACGACCGCCCAACGTAAACTACGTAGAACAGTTTGGTGCATTGAGGAATGTAGTCATATTTTAAGATCATTCATTCGATTACTTATGTCACTGGTTTAGAACAAAATTACCATAACTACCATAATTACCATAGAACAAAATTACCATAACAAAATTACCATAAATATAAAAAAAAAAGTTCGATACCGTAGTCAGGGGTGACGTCCGAGCCCTCACCGACAATCTGGAGGTCGGATAACAAAACCGTTCAAAAAGGTCACTTATAATTCAGTTTTATTGTTCTCAGATACATTAAATCTATTCTACAAGCATTCTATGTAGTTGAAACAGTGACCCATTCTCACCCCCATTTGACCCGTTGTCTCTCAGACGACTTTACGATAACTTAAAATTTTAACTTTAAATCCCCAAGTGGTAATAATGCTTTTCGCAATTCCAACTGTTGCATTCGACTTAAGGTAAAATTAGTAGGGATTCAGTTTCATTCCAAATTTTCGACCACTATTCTAGTTTATTTGTAGTAATATATAGGTGGAAATAGTGGAGTATGATTATTAAATAATACTATTCTGAAATAAAAATAACTCACTAGCGTTACATGGTTATGATATCCCAAGCAGCACACGTTGAGCCAATCTTGTTGCAGTTACCATATTGTGAGAGAATTCGGGCATATATAAGTTGCTGTGATCGATGTGCAATATGTTTGTTGCTGGGGGTGTATACTGGTGAGTGCGTGTACCACGATTAAGCGATTTTACGACAGATGCGAGACGATACGCATCGGCCCTGGACCTTGCAAAGAATCTCTGCTCTGGCTACGGACAAACAGGTGCCTCTGTCCAATGGTAGTCAGAGCATCGAGTCATCACTGGTGGAAGAATACGAGCCTTGGACCTTTGGCAGAATATCCGCCTTCTGTTATTTGGAGTGACGAGGAATAGTTGGCAGAGAAGGGATAGTCGTATTGTTGAGTCCGACAAAGAAGCGCGAGTCGATAAAACCCGGTTGCGCCAACTAGAAATCAACAAATACTAGCCATGTACCATTTTGACTCAAATTCCGAACTTGACTCATATTCCGAACTTTAGTTTTTAAATGCCCATTTTAACTTTATTCGTGTAATTTTCTCCACAGGAGTTTGAATTCGTTTGTTATCTTGATCCTCAGTGCGGAAAACCAATGACAGTTTTAGTTTTAGGGCGCTAAAACGCCAGAGTTCGGAATATGAGTCATGTTCGGGGTTTGAGTCAGAACGGTACCAAAAACCAAGCCATTCGGTTGAGATGCGCCAGAGTAGTAAACGCTGCGGACGGGAATAGGGTCATTCATTTCATTTATTTAGTCTACATCTAAACAGATAACACTGAATCAACAATTTGGAACGGGAATAGGGTGTTTGTGCTATTTTATTACAATCTAACTTCCACTATCTGCCAGTAGCATTATGGATAACATATTCGTGCAACCATATTATTAATATAATTGCAAGAATCTTAGATCCGGGAGCTTAAAAGTAATAGTTCTATTGTAACCTATAGCCCGTTTCAATAAAGTATGCATTCCGAAGCTATAGTCGTATACAATAAGTCCCGCATGATTGTACCCACAGAGTATCTGAAGTGCATTCAAACTGCCTGAATTAAAATTGAATTCTTTTGATTTTGGCGCATATTTAACCCAATGCGCAATGTTGTTTTGAAACAATAAACCAAAAATACGTTTAATGTTAATAATTTCAATGGTTATTTACGTTAAAAATATTTCCGACGATTTCTAAAAAAAATCGCCTTGCGCCTTTAAGGGTTAATGTTAAAAATATAATTAACAATTTGCAGTTTATCATAAAATGGCTTACCATTTTCCCAAGTTATCTTTGAATCGAACATGTTTGTTCATCTGCATTGCGATTATCGCATTATGACATTGCATTGCCGTTGCCAACAATCGATCATCCTATCCTTGCACAAACATGCGCTTGTATGTATATCGCCGACTGCGGTTACTGCTCTGGCCCTACTTATTGTGGAAAACTGGTGCGAAGCACCGCACAAAAAAAAAGAGCCCAAAAACCAACTACACTGAACGACGGCCGAATGAGACTCACGTTGCGAACGGGAAAAAGAGGTGCTGCCAAAATGGTCCAATACCCTACTTTAACGTTGATAATCAAATGTTTCAATATAACTGGAAAATTGGTGGAGAGTTTCCGAGTCGATTGATATATAAATCTCAAAAATCCATCGAAAGATGAATGCGCTGTTAACGTTCAAAATCTTACATGATTTCGTGACGGTCTCGGATTTGGAAATTTTCATTTGTCACCCTGTATCCGAGTCTTCCCCTTAGACGTAGTTTACGTCAAAATCCGAGAATTTTTTTCCGAATCTGTATCTAATCTTCATATTTGTACAAAACATATTACAGCTGTACATAACTTGGATTAGAATGACAAGATATCTAGCAAGAATTTAAATGTTAAAGACAAAATAGCCAGCTGTGCAGTGCACATGTTGCACATGCGAACGCGACGCCTCTGCGTATACATAGTTTTACATGGAATTGCTGAATTCTCATTCAAAATGTAATACAATCATCAACAAAAGTGGACTCATATGGTCAAATGACATGACATCCCCGGAACTTCGACGTCGTGGCACTGCAGGAGATTTGCTGGACAGGACAGAAAGTGTGGAAAAGCGGGCATCGTGCGGCTACCTTCTACCAAAGCTGTGGCACCAACAACGAGCTGGGAACCGGCTTCATAGTGCTGGGTAAGATTCGCCAACGCGTGATTGGGTGGCAGCCAATCAACGCAAGGATGTGCAAGTTGAGGATTAAATGCCGTTTCTTCAACTATAGCATCATCAACGTGCACTGCCCACACGAAGGGAGACCCGACGACGAGAAAGAAGCGTTCTACGCACAGCTGGAGCAGACATACGATGGATGCCCACTGCGGGACGTCAAAATCGTCATCGGTGACATGAACGCACAGGTAGGAAGGGAGGAAATGTATAGACCGGTCATCGGACCGGATAGTCTGCACACCGTATCGAATGACAACGGCCAACGATGCATAAACTTCGCAGCCTCCCGCGGAATGGTAGTCCGAAACACTTTCTTCCCCCGCAAGAATATCCACAAGGCCACATGGAAATCACCTAATCAAGTAACGGAAAACCAAATCAACCACGTTCTAATCGACGGTAAATTCTTCTCCGACATCACGAACGTACGCACGTACCGCAGTGCGAATATTGAATCCGACCACTACCTCGACGGTGTACAACACGCGTTGGAGTCATCCGCCGCGGCTAAACATTGGGCGGCTACAAGATGGTAGACTAGCCCAAGACTACGCGCAGCAGCTGGAAGTGGCACTCCCAACGGGAGAGCAGCTAGGCGCAGCATCTCTTGAAGATGGCTGGAGAGATATTCGCAACCGCTGCACTAGGCACGGGGGCCCCGGATCAGAGAAACGACTGGTATGACGGCGAATGTGAGCAGTTAGTTGAGGAGAAGAATGCAGCATGGGCGAGATTGCTGCAACACCGCACGAGGGCCAACGAGGCACGATACAAACGGGTGCGGAACAGACAAAACTCGATTTTCCGGAGGAAAAAGCGCCAGCAGGAAGATCGAGACCGTGAAGAGACGGAGGAACTGTACCGCGCTAATAACGCACGAAAGTTCTATGAGAAGTTGAACCGTTCACGTAAGGGCCACGTGTCACAGCCCTAAGAGCACGCGCGCAGGACATGCGACTTCCAGGAATCCGAATCTCCAGGAAATCCAGGAGGAGATCGGCCGGGTGAAAAACAACAAATCCCCTGGTGTTGACCAACTACCACACAGATAAAAAAAAGTTGTTGAAATTTACACGAAACTAATGCACACAAAGGGAATGCCAAAAAGAACGTACATTTAAACGATTTTATCACCTGAATGTATGCAATTTGTATTGCATTATGTCACTTTTTATAAGTGTCATAATGCTATGTAAATTGCATACATTTAGGACTAACTTGTTGGAAAAGATTCGTGTACGCCCAGAATAGTGTAATTTTCCACGTCTTAATATTTTTTACGCGCTAATTACTATTCATTATTTTTTTCTGTGCAGGAGATCTGTTTAAACACGGTGGTGAGGCACTGGCTAAAGCGCTGCACTGGGTGATTACCAAGGTATGGAAGGATGAGGTTCTGCCGCAGGAGTGGATGGAAGGTGTCGTGTGTCCCATCTACAAAAAGGACGATAAGCTGGATTGTAGCAACTACCGCGCAATTACATTGTTGATCGCCGCCTACAAGGTACTCTCCCAAATTTAATGCCGCCGACTAACACCAATTGCAAGAGAGTTCGTGGGGCAGTACCAGGCGGGATTTATGGGTGAACGCTCTACCACAGACCAGGTGTTCGCCAAACGCCTGGTAATGCAGAAATGTCGCGAATACAACGTGCCCACACATCATCTATTTATGGACTTTAAAGCCACATATGATACAATCGATCGGGACCAGCTATGGCAGCTAATGCACGAAAACGGATTTCCGGATAAACTGATACGGTTGATCAAGGCGACGATGGATCGGGTGATGTGCATAGTTCGAGTTTCAGGGGCATTCTCGAGTCCCTTCGAAACGCGTAGAGGGTTACGGCAAGGTGATAGTCTTTCGTGTCTGCTATTCAACATCGCTTTGGATGGAGTTATTATACGAAGGGCAGGGATTTACACGAGTGGTACGATTTTCACGAAGTCCGTCCAGTTATTTGGTTTCGCCGACGACATTGATATCATGGCACGTAACTTTGAGAGGATGGAGGAAGCCTACATCAGACTGAAAAGCGAAGCTAAACGGATTGGACTAGTCATCAACCCGTCGAAGACGTAGTACATGATAGGAAGAGGCTCAAGAGAGGTCAATGTAAGCCACCCACCACGAGTTTCTATCGGTGGTGACGAAATCGAGATAGTGTTGGAAAGTGTTGCGTACCATCTATGGAGGGGTGCAGATGGCGGACGTTACGTGGAGGAGGCGAATGAACAACGAGTTGCATCAGCTGTTGGGAGAACCATCCGTCGTTCACACCACGAAAATCGGAAGACTGCGGTGGGCCGGGCACGTAGCCAGAATGTCAGACAGTAATCCGGTGAAAATGGTTCTCGACAACGCTCCAAGAGGAACAAGAAGGCGAGGTGCGCAGCGGGCAAGGTGGATCGATCAGGTGGAGGACGATTTGCGGACCCTGCAGCCATGGACCGAGCTGAATGGAGAAGACTTTTATGTGCAGCACAGGCCACTCCGGCCTTAGTCTGGTAATAAATAAATAAATAAATGGTTATCAATAAAATAATATATCCAACCTTAATTCGTTGAATTTTTTTTCAGTCGGTAAATAATTTTATATTTTTATGCCATTTTATATTGCATTGAATTATCATTGATAATAATAAATAAGCATATTATATACTGGAAATTGAACTAACTAACTGGGCACCCCAATAAAACGATTTGACGGAGAGCATGGGACTGTCTCCTCCTCTATTGCAATATTTTGTGGAATAAGGGACGGCTCTTTGACCAAATCTATTGGGTTAATTTTGTCAATTGAGGGCTCGGTCGTGATGTTGCTTGTTTATTATGGGAGGAGATTCTTCGACTCCCCCGCGAGTCTCGCGTAAGTGCTTCTCCTCACGGGCTTTATACAACAGTTTGATCACAATCAACATCACAACCTTGATGAAATCGCTTTCTAGTTTCAACCGTTGCTACCGACAGCTGCCTTGCTACAATAGATGATAGAAAAAAATAACGAATAAACTGACGCATGACACATTTTAGTATAAAATCAGAAATGTCTCCTTCTAAAGCCTCCCTTGGAACACTACGTAGTGTTCCGGAAGTGGCTAATGAGGTCAATTGTCTTTTTATACTGTTCAAAAGATTATTCGTAGGGGAACGGTTCGCCACTTCATCTCATAGCTCCTATTTCCATCTCATCAAAAACAAAGCAATGTAAAGGAATTTGGTTTGTTCATTATTTTTGTGATTTTTTTCAGCAGTGAGCACGCAATAAGACAAAAATAATCGATGAATTTGGTGCCGTATTTCTTTGTTTAGCGATGAGATGGATATATGTTCAGTGAGATGGAGATCGGAACAGTTCCCCTACTTGTTATAAGACAAGTTCGTGCGATTCCATGTTATTCTACCACTTGATTGTATCTTTGTACGTAATTCGAGCTCAACAGTAAGGCCGTCTCCAGTGTCTTGTTCTTGACTCGACTTATTCGTGACTAACCATGAAGATGGAGTTGTCGCTAAGGGCATGCGATAACATACTTTTTCCTAACGAAACGAAACGAAATTTAAAATGTCTTTGTTGATTCGGATCGAAACGAAACGAAATATAGATTTACTTTCGAGACTTCGAAACGAAACGAAATTTTATTTTTTTTTCCGCGGAATTTTTATTAAATTGGTTTTACATTATGTACGCATTTCTGATTTCACTTTTTCAAATAGTCAAATAGTCAAGTCAAATAACTGTTTTGCGACCAATAGAGTTATAATGACAGGAGAGGCAGTCTGATAAATCCCCGCATTCTCGCCGCATATGCCATTGGCTATAAGGCAATACCCCAGCATTTGTGCCGCTTTCAAAGGAATTCATCGTGGAGCGTGTGCTCCCAAATATGATGAAGTAAATATAAAAAATATAGAAATTGTGGGATTTTTCATATACGGATTCAAATTTCGTTTAAAACCTTAGTTCACTTAAGAATTATGTAATTATGCTGAAGCATACTTCATATTGCCTTGTCAGCGCGGTTTTTAAGTATTGAGCTAAGTAAAAATTAGAAAATGAATGCTTAGATTTATTTTTTTATTTAGTGGGATACTCAATTATGTATCCACATCTGCCAGGCACATACACAGATAGATAATTGATATTTGAAAAGGACGTAACATACAAAACTGATTCTTTATTATTATTTGTCTACATATACAAAGCTTACATTTGCTCACTAGAAGAATCCTGTGCCTCTTTCTAAAATGCACAAAGATATGTATTTCAAATTGAATTTCACAGACATTTAAAAATTTTTTATATACACATATAATATATATAAAGACAATTTATATATAGACAATTTTTTTATATACACTCAGATCGACGAACTGAGCTATTGTCAGTGTGTCCTTGGCATATGAGAACAGCTGTTATAGTCAGTATGAGCTGAAAGCAATCATAAGTAAAGAACTTTCTGGAATTTTAATGATCTTTCAACCCGTTCTGGATTTTTTTTTTGCAAATTTCATGCGAAGTTCTAGAAATGTCCATAAATCTTCAATGTTCCTTACATATTGTGTAAATAGTCAAAGAAGACCTTAGCTTGATTAACTGTATACACCGTAGTTGCTTATCATGATTGGCCGAGAAACAGCAAATATGTACACCTCACCAATTAAATAATATTATTGGGATACAAAAAAGTTATTCTTATTGTATACTTGCTTCGGAGTTTCCAATTCATGACCAATAACGATGCTGGTCCCGTCCTTACAGTTAATTAAGGATTAGGAAGGGAATGTTAATAATTATTTTCGAGCATCTTAGGGGAAAATTTTACATCATTTATCTTCCTTTTACTTCCACTATTTTGTTAAACAAATAGTGGAAGTAAAAGGAAGATAATTTTTTTCAAACCGTGAAGGAAAACTAGTTTAACACTCATTGTTATAAGATACCGAGGAATGTTCTGCATCTCCGTGAGCGCTACGGGAAAGGAATCGTTGGTTAGTAGAGAAGGTAATTCATGTGAACTTTTATGTTCGAAGTTTTTAAGGCGCTATTAAGAAGCCTTTATTCTACTTTGTAGTTCCTAGAGAGTACCTTTCGAACTTCTTTGGAACTTGAAGTTGCTTAAAGTTCACATTGGAACTGTTGGGAGCCAGAAATAGCTTCAAGACTTATTATCAGCTAGAAGGTGCTGTCGGAACTTTATATGAACTCTTAGAACTTCAAAGGGGATTTTATTATGCAATGATGAACTTTTGGTTGCTTGGGTTATGTAGTAAGCGTTAATAGAAAAAATTGTATAACCAGAAGTTTTGAAAACAACTTACCGTCATGTGGGGCTTATGCAATCTGGACACACGTCGAAGTGAAACCAAAACAGCTTTTCTACAAAATTTCACATCCGGTAAATAGCTACGAAAACATAAACACCTGGTAAATAAAATGTTCGTTTCACATAATTAACAACTTAGTAGGGTCAAACGACCTATTATGGAGGAGCTAAGCACCGTGTCGAAACAAAATTGATTTCAACAATTATTAAAAAATTACCTGTTGGTCGTTTTCCACATTGTAGTAGTCGAATAGGATGCTCGTTAACTATAGTTTCGTAAATATTACGTCAATTGTGCTGAACTTATGTTGTTTTGTTTTCTTCATAATAAAAACAAACTACTGCAATAATTGGACGCAGTTGCCTATTGTTGCGATTTTTTGAAGGTCAGTTCCAAGATTTTTTTATGTACAGGTTATCCGACTTGTCAATATCCTCAACTCAGCCATCTTGGATTTTTGTATGGAATTTATGCTCGTTTGTTTACGTTTTGCACTGAAAATGTATGTTTCCCCCCCGCGCTGGTTATTCCCATCTACTGACGAAGTCGGATAGCCTGTACATACAAAATCTTGGTCAGTTCTATTGTTGCGGTATTGCATATAGTTCTTATGGAGAGCGATACTGCAACAATAGTTCCTTAGCACTGTGGTTGTAGCGGATTGCGTTAAGGTTCAAATGTCATACATCAAATCGACTTCTTTTTCTTGCTGTTCGCTTCTTTTTTATTGCGGAGAGCCTACTCATTCGCTCAGATCTGATTTTGTACAAAGTACACAAACATTTCAAAAGGTATCAAACCCTATATATTTCCACAAAATATTAACGTCCTTTTCAATACCTGTACAGCGCACAGATTATAGTGATACGCATAAACAACCTCAAACATGCATCTGAGATTGATTTGTTGTGCATCCTTCTCCTAATTACACAATTTCCTACATGCATTTTACATGAATGTAAAATTATGATGCAGTTGACTACCTTCTCAAATGTTCGTCCAGATTCAATGGATTGTTTACATGACCATATGATCGGTCTTCTCTCTGTGTACATGAAAAGTGATGCCGTTTTAGCATTACATTATTATTTTAGCATTACATTACATTATCAACACTTGAATTATGAAAAAATAAATAACCTGCGTTGCTTATGAGTGCTTGCGTTTTTACAGTTCTAATATTTAGTGTCAATATATAGCATGAAAAGCATCATTATCATAGATTATTGCTTGATGTTTACGTACATATTCGAGAAAACAAGCATAACATATAGAACAGATCAACACGCAACACTGAACGATGATTTTCGAGTATCTGCAAAGTATAAGAGAGCGTGAGAGTAAATCGACGGTTTCCCCTCCTGGAAAAATATTTTTTCAACTTTGCAATATTTTCTGCAAAAGGCAGTTTTTTCAAATAATATTACGAAATTCATCCAAATGAAGCGTCCCACGGATGTATTGAAGTCACCACTATATGTTGATGTAGTTTTAAAACAAGAGTGCTTCCAAGATTCAGCTGGGGAATGCATTTTCTCCTCAGTGGGCGGATTTTTTCCTGGGGGTGGTTCAAGCACGTGGCTGTTTTCTTGTCAATGACTGGATTACGGTAATTTGGGCCTTAAAAGAATAATCGAAGATACGAAATGAAAGCATGAATTATTAGAATGAGATTTGAAATTCTAAATCGAAGCAATCGGCGCACAGTGGGATGGTTTTGAAAAAAGTGGGACATTGGTATTATTGGCGAAACTATTGATTGGAGAATTTTGACGTGTTCTGGAGGGTGTCTTTTTTTTTTAGAGCACTTTATTTTAAGAATAAGAAAAACTGACCTAGAAGGGTGCAGCCCGGGAAAAAAAATATTTTTTTTTTATTTTATTGATAAAATTGTTTATATTGTATGGAGACATTGTAGAAATGACAATTTCAAGACACTTTGTCGAAGACACCATCTTCTTATCTCTGAAGTGGAAAAAGTTATAGGGGTTCGAAGTTAGTATCCCCTTAAAGTTAATTTTTTAGCTTTAACTTTTTTATTTAAATTTTTACATTTTCACAATGTTCTACAAAGTTTTAAGTGCTTCAAAAAAACATTTTGTCGTAGAAGAGTGCAAATCGCTATCTCTTCATTTTAAGGAGCTATAGCAGATTTTATAGTTTTTTAACACTATTTTTAATTGGGTATACCTTTCAGGGTAGCAGGTTGTAGCAGCTGTTATTTATGTCATCAGCTTCAGTAGCTCATACTCTTTTGTTACATATATAAATCATAGGTGGATCTAAGTGGATTCATAAAAATATTCCGCAAAATGCACCTCAACTTTTTGATCCATTATTTTGTTTCTCCGTGCATAATTTAGCTATCATTATTTTTACCTCGTTAATTTTTCCCTGTACGCTGTCTGCTGGTCCAGGTGCTATGCTGCTGTTTGGAAAATTTGAATTGTGATTCGAGCCTTTTGATGTGATCTAGAGCGTGTATTTATACCTTGAGTGCTTTATTGAACGAGAAAGAGAAACCTCATCAGCAAACTCTGGGACTTGTTAAGGAGTGTTTTGAAAACTCACAATTTTTATTCTGAAATGTTGTTGTTGCCCCTGAAGATTTTGTTTTCAAAATCTTAGCTGGGTGGGGAGAAGTTAGGCGTGGGGTGTAGTGGTAAACATATATTTTTATCGGCCTTATCGCTCAAGTTGTTTATCTTTTATGGAGACATCGTAAAAACGGCAACTTATTTTTTTTCGAAGACTTTAAATTTCTATTTCTCAAATGACGAAGTTATAGTGATGCAAAGTTACCCCCTCCTTGAAAATAATTTATTTGTTGTAACTTTTTTTGTTTGTTTTTTTTTCGCATTTTTCAACGTTCTACAAAATAGTAGGTGTTTCGAAAAAACATATTGTCAACCGGAAAATTATGTCTTGAAAGAGCAAACTGATATCGCTCCTCATAATGAAAAGGTGGCGATTTACTCTCTTCTACGACAAAATGTTTTCCACAATAAAAAGTTTAAAAAAAAATAATTTTAAATGCTTGACAACTTTGGACCATTATAATTTCCTTCACATGAGGATTGACATTTTTTGTCTTCATTAAAGTATCTTAATATTTCCGTCTCTAAAATGTATCTGCACAAGATAAATAATTTTGAGGAAATTTTTTTCTCGGGTGCACCCCTTAAATAAAGTGGTCTAGGAATAAATATACGCTCTAAATCACTTAAAAAGGCTCGATTTCGAATCACAATAAAAAATTTTCCAAACAACAGCGCAGCACCTAGACCAGCAGACAGCGTACAGGGAAAAATTAACGAGGAAAAAATAATGAGGGGCCATCCAGAAACCACGTGGTCATATTTTTGAAGATTTTCAACCCCCCCTCCCCCCATGTGGTCTATCGTGGTCATTTGGCAGACCCCCCCTTTGACCACGTGGTTTTTTTTCAACCACAAAAATTTTAAAAAAAATCTATGTGACTAAAACATATGGTTAATCCGATCAATTTTGAAGATGGACAATTTCAACTGATTCAAAATCAAACTAAAACTAAACTAAAAGCATGAAAATTATAAATTTTCATTATTTCGAAGATTTTTATAGAACTCGCATACCTTCGATGCATCAGGAGGATACAAAAAAATGCGGACTCGCAAATATGTTATAAAAATTTCGAGAAAAATTTGTAATAGTTTAGAAATTTTCCAAAATATCCCAATATTTTTTAATTTCTTTATTGGTGATTTTTTTAAATACATAATCGCAATTTTTGCTTTTACAAGTGCTAATTTATTATTGATTTGTGGAAAATTTTCAACTGTTTATAGAAATTTTGCACTATTGGCAGTAATTCTATATTTATTTAATACTCATAGTGATTTCTTTATTGGCAATTTCCAATTCTATTATGGAAAATTTCTATTTTTTCTCTAATAAATAATCTAGAGCTGGCTCATCTCTCAAAATGTCTAATTCTTCATTGAAATTTTATTTTGATATTGACTCGTGGAATCCAATGATGCCATACTAAACATATTTTCTCGGTCACTCTGATGTCTTTCGAATAATTTCCCAAGGAACTTCTATTCCATATCTCGAATATGCTTCAGTCAATGGTCTTTTCATAAGCGACTCATAAAAGAATGAATTTATTATAGATCAATTATCATTTTGGAGTTCGGATCATTCGATTTATCCAATTAACCAAATTATGAATGATGTATGATATAATATCCCATTAGGTCCATTGGGTTGATATGACAATTGTTATTTGTACAAGCTACTACACTGCCGTTCTACGCATAATTGTCCCATGTACATAGGAAATCCCAGCAAACATGGGACAAATATGCGTATGACGGCAGTACAGACTTTTTAGTTAAAAAATTATGTTGAGCTTTTTAATGGAATGTCTTTACTTGTCATAAGACGAGTTTGTACCTTCCCATTTAATTCCACCACTTGATTGTACCTTGACAGATACGTATTTCGACCTCAACAGTAAGGTCGTCTTCAGTGTTTCGTACTTGACTCGACTTAGGTTATACAAAACTTTTAGGTTTTAAAAAACGTCCTGGAAGTCGTATTGTTTGAACTACTTAATCATCCAAGTCCGTGAACCCAGTGCTTCTAAGGCCCTACAAAAAAGGCATAGTCATTGTGCAGCTTGATGTTGACTCAAGATAATTTTGGGTACCTTGTCTCTTAGATCTCATGTTAATGGAAATTAGGATCATATGCTTATTTCATCGGATTGGGTACATACCGATGATGAGGACATTACAAATGTCATGATTGATCACCCGAGAAGTCGTGGGCTGAACTTGAGAGCAATCACTGGCTTAACGTTCAGGATGACCCATCTTATCTGAGTGTTCAGAATGATTCAAACATTTCAACTTCATTTGCATGCTCTTAGAATCGAAATCTTCCCAAAGTTTCGGATAACTGAGTTTTCAGGGTCAGTCAAATTTGAGCTCCCATATTTTTTCTGTAAAACCAATATCTAGATGAACAATTTTACTGAAGAAAATGGTGGTCTAGCTCTCTTTTGTGATTTAATAGACAATCTAAAACGCTGGGCATATATGACCCATCCGTCCTGAAAGAGTTGAGATTTGTTTTGGAATTAAATTTCAATCGTTATTATAACACTATTTTTTTACCTAGATTGTTTTTTTTTTCTGGAACACTGCCACTTTTTTCATATCGCCGGACTCTTCATAGTTCTAAGACCTTTTATGAATTTAAAAGCATTTTATTTAGAATTTCATGTGGATTTTTTAAATGCAAACTTCTCTATGTCATAACCTTTTTCAGACGCACTACTAGAATTTTGTGCATTATTGATCGAAAAATTTAAAATGCACCTAAATGTTCTAATTAGGCATGTATTGCTTGGATGAATTTTAAATTCCAAGATCTTCCTAATTTTCAAGAATAATTATTCTGGAGTTGCAAGGGAAACCCTTCAGAATAGTTAGAAGAAATTCTTCGGAGTCTCCACGGAAAAATCTTCAGTATTTCAACGATTTTTTTTCGAAATTCTGTGGAAAAGTTCCTAAAAAAGGTTCGGTAGAAATTTTGAAGAACTAGAAGAATCCGTAGAAGGATCTTAAATGCATATTTACGATGAAAATTCCAATAAACATCAAATTCCGAAGAACTTCCGGTATAAATTAGGAAAAAATCCAGCTTACTTTTTTACAGAATCTCTAAAGATTTTTTCAAAATCCTGGGCAAATTTAATGAATCTTCAAAGGAAATTCTTCTAAATTTCCAATGGAAATTTTTTCGTTTTTCAAAAATAATCTTAGAAATTTTCAGCAGTTTTTTAATTTCCAAAAGAAATTATTTGGAATATACCAAAATATTTCGGATGGAAATTCCTAAGATTTTCCAGTAGAAAATCGATGAAAAGTTCATCTAAAACACCAATAATGAATTTCCCGAGGATATTTCGATGTTTTTACAAGTGGAAATAACGAAAAAAATGCACTTTTGTAGTACTTGTGAAGGTTGTACTTTAGAAGCAATTCCAATAGGAATTCCTTAGAAAATTAAATCAAAATTTTAAAGATTTTCTGATGTGAAAATTCCTTAAATTTTTTAAATCATTTCTTGTGCTTCTTTGCATGGTAAAGATTTAAAGCAATGTTTAGCTGAACCTACAAAGAAATCAAAATGACTTTCCGAAGAAGAATGAATTTCCCATGAAATTTTGGAAGAATTTATGGTGCAAATTAAAAAAACACGAACCTTGTGAATTCTAAAGATTTATTCTTTGAAAATCCAAAGTATTTTTTGAAGATAATCCATAGACTCTTCCGTGGAAATTCTAAATAATGCCTCGAATAAAAAAATATTTGGAAAATTTAAAAAATGTGTTAAAATTCACAAAGAGCGTAAAAAATTTCATTTCAAAATTCCAAATTTGAAAACAAAAACAAAAAATCAACGGTAATATCAAAGTGTTTCATGTGGCATTGGCTATTTAAATTCTCATGAAAATTCAGAAGATTTTTATTTGAAAAATTTAGAAGTCTTCTTCTTCTTCTGTGGCTCCATATTCCAACTGGAAGTTGGTCTGCTTTTCAACTTAGTTTATTCTTTTAGCATTTCCTCAGTTATAAATTGAAAGTTTTAAATGCCAGCAATTGTACGATTATATATCTTGTGTAGCAAGTACGAAGGATACATTATACCTAGGATGTCGACAATGTTTGACACCCGAAAACATCCTAGACAGGAACGAGAATCGAACTCGTCATCTCCGGATTGGCAATCCTATGCCTTTGGTCGTAAGGCTAACTGGAGACTAAACATTTTGAAGTGCACTCCCCAAAATGTTCGAAAAACTTATTTTGGAAATGAAATAGAATTTATGGTGAAGATTCGGAAGAACTTGTCGAAGAAATTCATTAGAATGTAAAAAAAATATGAAAATATGAACATTTTTTTCCACCGAAGTGCACTCCCCAAAATGTTCGAAAAACTTATTTTGGAAATGAAATAGAATTTCTGGTGAAGATTCGGAAGAACTTGTCGAAGAAATTCATTAGAATGTAAAAAAAATATGAAAATATGAACATTTTTTTCCACCGAAAATTATATGTATTTCCCACGAGACTGTTTTGAATTTTCAGACAGAATTCACATAGAATTTTTTTCGGCATTTACACTGGCGATATTTTGTTTTTTTTTTCATGACCAATTTGTAGCAAAATTTACAAGCAAAATTTTCCAGAGAAAATTGTTCAAAAAACATTCTGAATGCTAGCACTTTATCAGGATTGTATGAAGTAAGGTCAAAGTTTTTACAGGAAATTTTCCTGAATATCCACAAGACATTCTTTTGAAGATTTTTCTTGAATTATTGTAAAAACATGAACAGTTTTCAAAATTGTAGCTGTAGTCCGCTGATGCAAAAGTGTCGGCGGCGTGATGCCAAAAACCATCTGCGGCGGAATTTAAAAAATATTTTTTCATTTTCTTTCCCAATTTTTTTGGTGAAAATTGAGACTGAAACGCAACCTGCTTTTTCGTTTATTTTTTTATGGAAAAGGATCTAAAGCTAAGTTGGCCAAATAACTCAGATATGCATCGGCGTTGCGACCGACGCTGCGTTACCGGGTTTTCTCGATGCTTAATGCTAAATTCTTTTTAACACTGAGTTGAAAAGACGCTAGTGGGCATCGGCCCTAAGATGCGCTTTGCGTTTAATGATTAAATCATTAAATTTTGATGATTTGTATTTTTTACACCGCTATTGTTATTTACCAAAAATTTTCGTGTTAAAAAAACCACGTGGTTCGAGAGCAACACCCCCCCTCCCCCCATGTGGCTTATCGTGGTCATTTTCCAAACCCCCCCCTCCCCCCCTATATGACCACGTGGTTTCTGGACGGCCCCTGATAACTAAATTATGCACGGAGAAACAAAATAAGATTAAAAAAGTTGATGTGCATTTTGCGGAATATTTTTATGAATCCACCTATGATTTATATATGTAACAAAAGAGTAAGAGCTACTGAAGCTGATGACATAAATAACAGCTGCTACAACCTGCTACCCTAAAAGGTATACCCGATTAAAAATAGTGTTAAAAAACTATAAAATCTGATATAGCTCCTTAAAATGAAGAGATAGCGATTTGCACTCTTCTACGACAAAATGTTTTTTTGAAGCACCTAAAACTTTGTAGAACATTGTAAAAATGTAAAAATTTAAATAAAAAAGTTAGAGCTAAAAAAAATAATTTTAAGGGGTTACTAACTTCGCACCTCTATAACTTTTTCCACTTCAGAGATAAAAAGTTGGTGTCTTCGACAAAGTGTCTTGAAATTGTCATTTCTACAATGTCTCCATACAATATAAACAATTTTATCAATAAAATTAAAAAAAAATAATTTTTTCTCGGGGTGCACCCTTTTAAGTCAATTTCTCTTACTCCTAAAATAAAATGCTCTAAAAATAAATACACCCTCCAGAACACGTCAAAAGTCTCCAATCAATAGTTTCGCCGATAATACTAATGTCCCACTTTTTTCAAAACCATCCCACTGCGGCGTTCGAATAGTAGGCGCCCATTAGCACACGAATATGAGCTCGATTGACAGAACGAAACAAAGAAAGAGACGGTACTAATCCGAATATTAGGTACATCGTCTATGTATCACTAGAGCTACTCGTTCTGTCAGAACATACTTGTGAGTACACAGCCCATATTCGTGTGCTAATGGGCGCCTACTATTCGAACGCCGATTGCTTCGATTTAGAAATTCAAATCTAATTCAAATAATTCATGCTTTCATTTCGCATCTTCGATTATTCTTTTAACACAATCCGCTACTACCACAAGCACTACCGCAATAATAGGCTCAATACCCGGATAAAAAATACAATAGAGTTGCAATAAAATATCATAAAAATACAATACATTTTATTGATGAGCATTAAATTGTATTGTTTTTATATCATACCAATTAAAATGCCATATTGTTATTCCAACAGACGTACAATAAATTCATTTGCCGGTAAAATGTCGGCAATAATTACAATAAATTCTATTGTAATGGCAAAAATTTCTTCGAGAAAATATCGATTTTTTTATTGTAAAGATACATAACAACTCCTATTTTCTATTGTAAAACTGCCATTTACAATAAGGCTTATGGTGGAAAACAATAGTCTAAATTGTTATACTATTGTGAACCACAATAGAGTTCAATGTAATTACTATTCATTTCAGCGTACTGTCACAATAACTTCTATTGTAATTCCTTTGGGATTTTTTATTAGGGTAGGATTCAAATGTTTAACGAATAATTTTGATTTTTCATCATTTTTAACGAAATTTTGTCAAACAAAAGCTGTTCTAGTCGTTATTCGAAGAGTTTTAGCAATTGTGTTTAATGCTATCATATTCAGAATGGACTACTTTCACCCTACCGTAACATTAGGACATACCACAACGATAGGACGTTTTTTTCCTAGCTGTTTTAAAATTACAATAAAAACAGTCGTCAAAAAAACAGTTATGATTTTAATTTCGCAAAATTAATAAATTGGAGACATCGATACAAAGATTCTCGTTCAATTAGGAAGTGTCAATTTATTCAGGACTGCAGGTTACCCCAGTATCCCAGCAATATCTTGGAAACCATTGCTTTTTTCAAAAGGAGAACAATATGAATTTTGTGATTGGTGATAGAAATCAGAACCAATGCAAGACAGAACAAATTTAGATGAAAACCTTTATTTTTCTTATCTGATTGTGTATTAGGGTGGCTCAAAAAACACTTTTTCAAATTTTTTGATGGGCCGCACTTTTATTCGGTTCTATTTGATGCCCTGATGCTCTGGACAAAATTTCAGCCAAATCGGTTTGCAGTTGAACGGCTCAATTTACGATCAAGAAACATTATACTCATCCAGTTCTTGTAGAATTAAATACAGAATGTTATACTGAAAACCGCGAGAAGATTAGAGTTTATTAGGCAAAGATATTAGTATTTTACTGCAGTGTTGTAGGGTAAATGATGTATTTTGGACATCTGAATATATTTTGGACTTTTGGTAATATTTTGTGTGTTTTTCGACTTAGCTTTCTTCAAATAAATAGGGATCATGTGTCTCTTTGGCCTCTTTCATAATCACATTTCTAACCACATTTATGTAACAAAATAAACAAAATATAGCTTAAAGTCCAAAATATATTCAGATGTCCAAAATACCATCGTTACCCTACGGGTGAATTTATTTCTTTTCAAAGGTAAAAGAAACGAAATTTGCTCAAACCCCACTTCAGAGAAATACTAATAACTTAGCCGGGCAAACTTTAATCTTCTCGCGGATTTCTGCATAACATTCTGTATTAAATTCTTCAGGATTTGAATGAGTATTATAGTTCTTGATCGTAAGTTGTGTCGTCCAACTGCTATTTACTGTTTTCGGATGTTTCTGCATACATTTTTCCATATAAACTTCCAACGAGTTTAGCACCGTCCAAACGTTGACCGATATGGCTGAAATTTTGTCCAGAGCACCAAGGCATCAAATAGAACCGAATAAGAGGGCGGCCCTTCAAAAAATTAGAAAAAAGTTTTTCACATACTAATTTGAGCCACCCTATAATGTCTATAAATATTAATTGCAAATTTAATTTCAAAAATCCCAAAAAAATCACCTAGTAGTGATACTGCCTTTCTCGCCTTTTGCCAAAATACCAACCTTTTCGGTTTGGTACACAATTTTCTTCATAACTTTCAAACGCAATTGCCGATCGTTTTCAAATTCAATAGCGATTTACAGGCAAGTTGCAAGAAAATCGTTTAAGGATTACTAAATGAAAAGTTTGCAACAATTTTTTGTATCTTTTGTGCACAACGCACGCCCATACATATACGTACGGACGGACAGACATTTGTTCAGTTCGTCAAGCTGAGTTAATTGGTATATACCCATATGGGTATCCAAGCCTTCTATAAAAAGTTCGCCTTCGAAGTGAAATGATGGCCTTTCGGTACAACTTTGTTCTAGGTGCAAGAAGGCATAACGGGGGTTCCGTGTTGAACTTAATGTAACGTTAAAAAACACATAAATAAAGCTTTGAAAAAAAATAACGGGGGTCCAGTACGTAAATATTAACAAACACAAAAAAAAAACAAAAAACAATGAACTCAGCTTATATTTGAACTGGTAACTTCGACGCTCATAATTTTTAATTGAGACCACACATATATCCACACACAAATTGTTGTTCGTAAGCCCACAGTGATTGAATTTTTCGTTATTTTTTTTGCCTATTTCGAAATGTAAGCAACAAGGCAAGTTAAACAGACTTGAAAACAAAATCTCTTAAAAGTGCTCGTGCAATGCCCTATCGTGATATTTCTGGGAATGCCCCTTCCCTCCTTGATCCGGTATCTAGTGATGTCTATGCTTAGTCTTCTTTTAATTAACACTAACTAATCAATTAACTAGTGAACAATTCTCGAGACAAATACGAGACACTTAGGGTGGCCTAAGTATTGAATTCAAAATACGTATCTGTGAAGTTACTAACTTGTCGTAAAAAAAGTAAATTAATTTCACTAAAAATCAAACTTTAAAAAAATCCATTCATTCAATAAATATCAATTATATTTAATAACGTGCGTATGCGCATTGTACAATCCCATGACATTATTGTTTATTTAAGGCTCATGTTAACATAATCCTTCATGGGCACGATTTTAGAATAAATTCATATTTAATGGTTATCTGTAATAGCTCTCCGAGCAATATAATTTATGAAGCAATCTAATTGCTGTTTGCCATTGCACTGTTTAATTACCCAGCAGATTTCAGCAAAAGCAAACGATATGCATGAAAAGGGGGTTATCAAACATCCGATATTTCACAAAAGTAGAACACGACATCAGTTGACAACTTTATTGCATTAAATTGGACATGCAAGCCCCGCGAAGTTCATTCATGTTCTGCATCGCGCCTGCATTAAATTCGGGATGCACTTTTAGCGGGAGCCAGCTCATTTTCATCACAATACGCAACAATTTGGCTCACATGGAGGGGGCATTTGCATTTCTAAACACGCAGCATCAGGCGAATTTCGTATTCGTAACCGATCTATGCGGTCACAGCCTTCCCGACGAAACATGAAACATCGCTTTACTGTTCAATCATGGGTGCAATATCATTACCTTTTGTCACGGCTGCTGTTCGCGCCCGTTGATTCTGCTGCTAGGCTGCGACTGCTCTTTCGCACTTGTATCAATAATGAGTCCTCCGGACTCGAAGAAATATTTTAATTTCCGGCCACAGTTTTTCACGGCTTCCCACTATCGCGCGTCTCACACCGCGCCACTAACCGTCCGGAATGCTTGTTGTACTCGATTCGAATTCCGTCGTGTCTTCACTTCACATTATCGCACATTCCCATGCAGGAAGAAAGGAAACCGCCTTTCTAATGTTTGGTCAACGGCGATGGGAGGAAATCTTTTCACCGAAGCAGAAGTCCCCTCACCACACCACACTCGATTGGTCAAGCCACTCGCGACCACGGAATAGCACTCAATAAACACTCAATGCTGCTGATCCTGATTTATCCTAACCGCGCGATGGCTTCTCAACAGCCCGAGAGCCACTACCAATGAAGCAGCTTTGTGGGTCGTAATCTTCTTCAGGAGCCCGCTTCTGTCGGTGGTTCGAGAGCATTTACAGTCGATCCGTATCACAGCACTCGCTTTATATATTGCATGGACACTTTTGCCAACTTGTTGCTGCTGCTTGTCGTTTTCCCTCCGGCGTGGCATCCGCAACCGCTTATCCCGTGGAAATCCCGAAATCTACTCGGAAGCTTTTCCAAACCGAACGAGGCGGCGACGGCGACGGCGGCGAACGATAACGACAAAGCGGTGCGGATAGAGTGTTGACAAGGCGGCAGGGGTGGGGTGGAATGTTCGCTGTTGAGTAGCGATTTTTATGCTCATCTCTTCGTCTTTTCATAGGCAATGTTGGGTACAAATCCGCACCATATTGGTATACCAGAAAACCCCGATCGGAGGAAAATCAAACGCCACCAGTCGATATGGTTATAAAAGTATTGATTTTTGGAGTAGAACGTTAAGTCAATTTGGCTTAAATTGGGAACATGTGTTTCAACTGACCAGTTGCTTGACGACCTTATGTTCCAATGTTTTTGATGATTGACTAGGCATTTAACCAGGCAAAGTTTGCTTAGAAAGTCGATGAGATCGTCAATGAAAATGGTAAGAATGTGTTAACCACTTCCATATCTTATTTTGACACTTTGTTCGTTCCGGTTAAGCATTCTGATTTGTAGGATTAGCAATAAGAGACAAAAAAATACTAATAGCTAATCAATAATAGCTCGATCTTTGCAGCCATGCGTATTCTTTTTACTACCATTCTTTTTGGCAGCCCTGACTTTGTACCGTTAATTGTACAAAAACGATAAAAAAAGAAAAACGATCCTGAAAGTTCTAATAACATGCTAAAATAAATCCGTAGAATAGTTCGGGAACCCCCATAAAGAATAATTTTAAGATCCATAACAAAACACAAATTTAGCTATCAATCGCTATATAAAAATATGTTCCGTTAGACATAATCAAGGAAAACAATAACATTCCTGCTATTTTCCCATGAAGATTAGACAAATGATTCATAAAAAACTATAATTTGATCAATAAAACTTCAAATTTGCGCAATTTTTATCGTGATCATGGTCCATAATTTTGTTCATATGATTCAAAATTTTGGTAATATGATACATAACGCTTGGAAAAAAGGCCAATAAAACTATATTAATTGACCCACAAAATTTTAAAAATCACTGGATCATATGGTAAAATGTATGTATCACATCACCAAAAAATAATTAATCATATGAACAAAATTGGTGGTCCATTTCGGCCATTATAAAAATGAGAAAAGAGTGGTCAAAATAGCACTTTGAGGGAATAGATTGCAAAGTCTTGTAGCTCAAGCCTTAAATGAAAGATTTTTGCATCTGCAGCATTTCTGTAGAACAACCCAAAATTCTAAAAAAAATTGTTTAGAGGCTCCGGCAGAGCATTTTTTTTTAAATAAGTTGTTTTTTCGCACTTATCGTCATAGTTTGGCTAAATTCGCCACATTTTGATACCATTTCCAATCGTTACATGTCTTTGATTTTTCGAGGCCTTCGAGGTGGCGACGGAACAGCTGGACGCCATCATCGACTTTGCGTCATCGAAGCATAATATCAGTAAGGACCTCAAGAGGAGCTTGCTGAAACTTCGAAAGTCGATGTTGGACGCCAAGCTGGGAACGGCGGTCGGGATGGCCAAGTGCGAATCCGTGAAATCTGTGGAGTCGAGGTCTACCCAGACTGAGGCCCAAGAATTCGCGGATTTGGGCAAGGTCGAATCGACCGAGGGCGTGCCAGCGAAGACGGTGGTGCCAAAGTCTACCCAGACTGAGGCTCAAGTATTCGTGGGCACGTCGGGGGTGACTGCTCCAACGGAGCAGACACAAAAACGGGGGAGACAGTCTCCAGGGGATGAGCTCCCTGGGGCCGCCCCAAAACGGAGAGGGTTACTACCCCGAACAAGGGTAGTGGGGCTGGGAAGCTGAACCCCGGCCAGGTACCTCCAAAACCGGGGGAGGAAGGACCTGGAAAGGTCCGTCCACCCAGGAAGGACGGTGGTGAGGGGTTACGGCAGGCTGAGAGCTCTCAGCCGCCCCAGACCAGGGAAATAGAGGGGGATGACGCCTCCTGGACCCTGGTCAAGAACAAGAGGAAACCGAAGATGTCAAGGGCCGAAAAGAAGGGCCCAGTCGAATGAGGGTAGCAAGAAGTCTAGGGTAGGTGCCAATCGCTCCAGGGGCGATGCCCTAGTCATCAAAACGGACGAGGCTAAGTACTCGGACGTCTTGAAGGCGATGAGGAGTGACGTCAAGCTCGGTGAACTCGGCGCCGACGTACGTCGAATAAGACGTACCCGGATGGGCGAGATGATCCTCGAGCTAAAGCGGGGCGTCTCGCAAAAGGGCGCCGCCTACAAGAAGTTGGCGGAGGAAGTCCTAGGTGAGACGGTCAAGGTGAGGGCACTCACGACGCAGGTGAATCTAAGGGTTAAAGACCTGGACGAGATCACCGAAGTCGAAGAGCTCGTCACGGCACTGCGGCGACAGTGTGAAGTGGAGGCGTCCACCGCAGCCGTTCGGCTACGGAAAGGTCCAGCAGGGACACAGGTAGCATTGGTTCGGCTACCTGCAGCGGACGCCTCCAAGGTAGTCAAGTTAGGGAGCGTCAAGGTGGGTTGGTCGGTATGCTCTGTGGGCATATACGAGCAACCCGAAGTTTGCTTCAAGTGCCTGGAACCGGGACACAAGCAATGGGATTGCAAAGGCCCTGACAGAAGCAAGCTCTGTCGACGCTGCGGATTGGAGGGACATAAGGCACAATGCTGCACGAACCCTCCCAACTGTTTGATCTGTTCCAGCAAAGCTGCGAACAGTAAGCACCCCATGGGGGGTTCGAAGTGCCCGGCGTTTAAGCGTGCTGCAAAATCACAGTGCAGGTAACGCAGCTAAACCTGAACCACTGTGATGCAGCCCAGCAACTGCTGTGTCAGGCAGTTGCTGAATGGGGGACGGATATCGCTATCATAGCAGATCCTTACCGAGTACCCGCCAGGAACGGTAATTGGGTCACCGATGGGTCTAAAATGGCGGCGATATGGACAACGGGGAAATACCCAGTCCAAGAGTTGGTGTCTTCGACACACGGTGGCTTCGTCATTGCCAAAATCAACGGGGTCTTCTTCTGCAGCTGCTATGCGCCTCCGAGGTCGATCGAGCAGTTCAGTCGAATGCTAGATTGTTTGACGGCTAACTTGATGGGGCGTAGGTCGGTGGTGATAGCGGGGAAATTCAACGCTTGGGCCGTGGAATGGGGAAGCCGATCCACGAATCAACGGGGGCAGATCCTGCTGGAATCACTGGCCATGTTGGATGTGGACTTGGCTAATGTCGGTACCAAAAGTACCTATAGCTGGAACAGGGCCGAGTCGATTATCGACGTTACGTTCTGGAGCCCTAGCCAAACGAGTAGTTCGAACTGGAGGGTAGATGATGGCTACACTCACAGCGACCACCTGCACCTGGCGGTTCGCTACAGTATCGACTATACGACCAGCAATCAGCGGACGGAAGAAGGGGCGAGGCCTAGCCCTCGTATGTGGAAGACATCATACTTCGACGACGAGGTGTTTAAGGAAGCGCTCCGCCGCGAGCACAATACTCTCGGTCTGAGCGGCGTGCAGCTGGTAACAGTACTCTCGGGTGCATGCGATGCCACCATGCCTAGGAAAGTCAACCTTAGGAATGGGAGACCACCGGCTTACTGGTGGACTCAAGCAATTGCGAACCTGCGCCGCGCCTGCCTACGGGCAAGGAGGCGGATGCAGCGAGCACGCACAGAAGAGGAGCGTGTTGAACGACGGGTGGCGTTCGTGGCTGCTAGAGCCGCTCTGAAGACTGAGATTAGATCAAGCAAAAAAGCCTGCTTCGAGGGCCTGTGTCAAAGTGCCAACGCGAATCCATGGGGTGACGCCTATAGGGTCGTAATGGCCAAGACACGTGGGGCGATGGCCCCTACAGAGCGGTCTCCAGAGATGCTGGAGAGGATCATCGCGGGGCTCTTCCCACGTCACGACCCAAGTCCCTGGCTTCCCTTTGTGGAGCTGCCACGGGCCAGGGTGGCCGACGAGGGAAGAGTAACGGTGGCGGAACTTGCAGGGATTGCACAGTCCCTTAGTGTAGGTAAGGCGCCAGGACTTGATGGTATTCCGAACCTGGCCATCAAAGCGGTCATTGCTGAGGCTCCCGAGATGTTCAGATCTGTCATGCAGAGATGCCTGGACGAGGGAGTCTTCCCTGAAGCATGGAAACGGCAGAGCTTGGTCCTATTGCCAAAGGCGGGAAAACCACGGGGGGATCCGTCGGCATATAGACCAATATGCCTGCTTGATACGGCGTGGAAGGTGCTCGAGAACATCATCCTCAACAGGTTGTTGATACGCACGGACGGTGTGGATGGTCTATCGAGTAACCAGTTTGGCTTCCGAAAGGGTAAGTCGACCGTAGACGCTATCTTGTCGGTTACCAAATCTGCGGAGATAGCTATCCAGCGTAAGAGGAGGGGAGTTCGCTATTGTGCAGTAGTGACTCTCGACGTGAGAAATGCTTTCCATAGTGCCAGTTGAGCAGCTATTGCAGATGTGCTCCTGCGTCTTGGAATTCCCGAGTAACTGTACAAGATTCTCGGAAGCTACTTCCAGAATCGAGTACTGGTATACGACACGGAGGCGGGTCGGAAGTGCGTTGACATAACCTAAGGGGTTCCGCAAGGTTCCATACTGGGTCCAGTGTTATGGAACGTGATGTACGACGGTGTCTTGAGGTTGATGTTCCCGGTGGGCGTGGTAATCGTCGGCTTCGCTGATGATATTACGCTGGAGGTCAACGGCGAATCGATCGAAGAGGTGGAGTTGACTGCAGCCCACTCGATCGCAATTGTGAAGGAGTGGATGAGTTCCAAGAAGTTAGAACTGGCTCACCACAAGACTGAGGTGGTTGTTGTTAACAACCGAAAGTCGGAGCAACAAGCGGTGATAAGCGCAGGCAACTGCACGGTCACCTCTGAACGCTCCGATAATCGACGATAAGCTCACCTTTGGTAGCCACGTCAATTACGCCTGCAAGCGTGCCTCCACAGCTATAGTGGCATTGTCCCGGATGATGTCCAATGCCTCTGCGGTTTATGCCAGCAAGCGCAAGCAATGAGAAAACAGAACTGTGCAATAAAAATACTATTCGACTAAATGCTGATGTCATATTAGAAATTAGGAGACAGTACTCGTCGATAGAAAATCCTTCCGCACGCGATGGCATATGAGCAAGTCGAACCACCTTCCTTTTGCCAGTGAAGATTTATCAGCTTCCACACTGATATTCTTCCCTCCCCCTTCATACGGGAGCTTGGCAGAAGGAAGGTCGTGTGATATGTGCCATCACAAATATTGCCCTCCGCTCGCTTTCAAATCGACTTCTATAAAAACATTCTTCATGCCTGCCGTATCCTAACGGAACTATCAATTCTATACTTTCGCCTCTAATTCTATCATGAACATGTACGTCCAAGTTTGGAAGATGATATTAGCATTTCCATATCATTGCCAGGATGTCTGTTGAGCAGATTCCCCCTCCATTGCTTAGGAAGAAAAAAAAAGTGCTACTGTGTTTCGAGTCGTGCATGACTAGTTTGTGGAGGGCTGTGGTGGTGTGTCTGACGAGTAGGTGACAGGGCACTTGTGGAAGGTAGAGTGGCCTGGTTGTTTGCATATTGGTCTTGGTTATGTGATAAACTTTGCTCTTGCTGAGAGCTTGACATGGGAGGTTCGTTTCGCGGCGGGACGGAGGATTTGACAGGCGGGTATGATTGCTCATTCCTTCCACAGCAAATAGAGTATCCAAATAAGCCTTCACGATCAACTTCTTGTTCTCGTACTTTCGCTCCAAGCCACTTCGTGATTTGCTTAGCTCATCTCGACCGAGTTGATTTCTTGCTAGGCTTCTCCAATCAACGACAACCGTAGATACGTGAACTTGTCCATAGCTGTCAACTGAAGGTTATCGTGTATTAGGCTACGGAAAGTATCACGGAAGGTAATCCACTCTCTGAGTTGTCCACTGAAGCATGGTAGTCGTATTTCCGGAAGCTCCACCCTTAAAATTCCGGTTGAAGTGGATTGTGTTACGGAAACAGCACCAACGGGATTAGGTAATAATCGTGTGAAACCAGCCTTCAGCTTATAGGAGATGTTTTCAACTTTCATCACTATATTTACGTTTTGCTCCTCTCTTTCTTTACGTAAGCCAGCAACGCGCCTTAAGCTGCTCCTTGGACTCCTTCTGCAGAGTTTGAAAACCCGAAACCCTTTTGGGTTTGGGTTTGGAAAATTAGAACAATGTCGGGTTCGTTCGGCACGGCAAATGCTGGGTAAAGCGTACCATTGGTACTTTGCGTACCTGAAGGAATAAAATAGACCCCATCTCGCGGTCCTTAGCCTCTTACCCAGCAACTCCTATCCCTACCTCCCCGCGGTGCTGACCGGGATACGAGCAACCTTAGGGAAGATCGGGTAACCAACCCCGGTGGGAACTATGGTCGTATGCTGACAGGGAAGGGGGGTTTGCTCCTCTCCGGAGGTGCAAATCTTATCGAGCGTCTGTTCTCCATGTCAGGATCGGCTCACAACAGCGTCTGTTCTCCATGTTAGGGGCGGCTGATCATCGTCCGAGTGCCAGCGAGGGACTCTAAGTGAAACTGTTCACCATGGTCCACCGGAAATAAGGAGGAATGCTCCTTCGGAAATTTAGGGGGTTTGGTGTCAGGCCCTGCAAGCCAGCCTTTAAAAAATCATAAGCAACGAACAATCAACAAGAGAGTACGGACCGGAACCATCGGCGAAGACCACTGCGACGAAAAGGGACTAGCGATTGGAAACTCGGTTCGTGGAATTGCAAATCTCTCAATTTCATCGGGAGCACACGCATACTCGCCGATGCGCTCAAGGACCGTGGATTCGGCATCGTAGCGCTGCAGGAGGTTTGTTGGAAGGGATCAATGGTGCGAACGTTTAGAGGTAATCATACCATCTACCAGAGCTGCGGCAACACACACGAGCTGGGAACAGCTTTCATAGTGATGGGCGATATGCAAAGGCGCGTGATCGGGTGGTGGCCGATCAACGAGAGAATGTGCAGGTTGAGGATCAAAGGCCGGTTCTTCAACTTCAGCATAATCAACGTCCATAGCCCACACTCCGGAAGCACTGTTGATGATAAGAACGCATTCTACGCGCAGTTGGAACGTGAGTACGACAGCTGCCCAAGCCACGACGTCAAAATCATCATAGGAGATTTGAACGCTCAGGTTGGCCAAGAGGAGGAGTTTAGACCGACTATTGGAAAGTTCAGCGCTCACCGGCTGACGAACGAAAACGGCCTACGACTAATTGATTTCGCCGCCTCCAAGAATATGGCCATTCGCAGCACCTACTTCCAACACAGCCTCCCGTATCGGTACACCTGGAGATCACCACTGCAGACAGAATCACAAATCGACCACGTTCTGATTGATGGACGGCACTTCTCCGACATTATCGACGTCAGGACATATCGTGGCGCTAACATCGACTCTGACCACTATCTGGTGATGGTTAAACTGCGCCCAAAACTATCCATCATCAACAATGTTCGGTACCGACGACCGCCGCGGTACGACCTGGAGCGACTGAAGCAACCTGATGTCGCCACTGCATACGCGCAGCATCTCGAGGCAGCGTTGCCGGAAGAGGGTGAGCTCGATGGGGCCCCCTTTGAGGACTGCTGGAATACAGTCAAAGCAGCCATTAACGACGCAGCTGAGAACAACGTCGGGTACATGGGTCGAAGTCGACGGAACGATTGGTTCGACGAAAAGTGCTGACAGATTCTGGAGGAGAAGGACGCAGCGCGGGCGGTCGCGCTGCAGCAAGGTACCCGGCAGAACGTGCAACGTTATAGACGGAAGCGGAGACAGCAGACCCGCATTTTTCAGGAGAAGAAACGCCGCTTGGAAGAAGCGGAGTGCGAGGAGATGGAACAGCTGTGCCGTTCTCAAGAAACACGCAAGTTCTATCAGAAGCTCAACGCATCCCGCAAAGGCTTCGTGCCGCGAGCCGAAATGTGTCGGGATAAGGATGGGAGCATCTTGACGGACGAACGTGTGGTGATCGAAAGGTGGAAGCAGCACTACGAGGAACATCTGAATGGCGCTGAGAGTACAGGCAGTGAAAGTCAAGGCAGCGGAGGAGATGACTACGTCAGCTCAGCGGACGATGGAAGCCAACCAGCCCCCACCTTGAGGGAAGTTAAGGATGCCTTTCAACAGCTAAAGACCAATAAAGCAGCTGGTAAGGATGGTATCGGAGCTGAGCTCATCAAGATGGGCCCGGAAAAGCTGGCCACTTGCCTGCACAAACTGATAGTCAGAATCTGGGAAACCGAATAGCTACCGGAGGAGTGGAAGGAAGGGGTTATATGCCCCATCTACAAGAAAGGCGACAAACTGGAGTGTGAGAACTTTCGAGCGATCACCATCCTTAATGCCGCCTACAAAGTGATATCCCAGATCATCTTCCGTCGTCTATCACCATTAGTGAACGAGTTCGTGGGAAGTTATCAAGCCGGCTTCGTTGACGGCCGCTCGACAACGGACCAGATCTTTACTGTACAGCAAATCCTTCAAAAAGCCGTGAATACCAGGTCCCAACGCACCATCTGTTCGTTGATTTCAAGGCGGCATACGCCAGTATAGACCGCCCAGTATGGAAAGCTATGGACGAGAACAGCTTCCTGGGAAGCTTACCAGACTGATCAGAGCAACGGTGGATGGTGTGCAAAACTGTGTGTGAAGATTTCGGGCGAACACTCCAGTTCGTTCGAATCGCGCCGGGGACTAAGACAAGGTGATGGACTTTCGTGCCTGTTGTTCAACATTGCGCTAGAAGGTGTCATGCGGAGAGCCGGGTGTAACAGCCGGGGTACGATTTTCAACAGATCCAGTCAATTTATTTGCTTTGCGGATGACATGGACATTGTCGGCCGAACATTTGCAAAGGTGGCAGAACTGTACACCCGCCTGAAACGTGAAGCAACAAAAGTTGGACTTGAGGTAAATGAGTCAAAGACAAAGTACATGCTTGTGGGTGGAACCGAGCGCGACAGGGTCCGCCTGGGAAGCAGTGTTACGATAGACGGGGATACCTTCGAGGTGGTCGAGGAATTCGTCTACCTCGGATCCTTGCTAACGGCTGACAACAACGTTAGTCGTGAAATACGAAGGCGCATCATCTGTGGAAGTCGGGCCTACTACGGGCTCCAGAAGAAACTGCGGTCGAAAAAGATTCGCCACCGCACCAAATGTGTCATGTACAAGACGTTAATAAGACCGGTTGTCCTCTACGGACATGAAACATGGACAATGCTCGAGGAGGACTTGCAAGCACTCGGAGTATTCGAGAGACGGGTGCTTAGGACCATCTTTGGCGGTGTGCAAGAAGACGGTGTGTGGCGGCGAAGAATGAACCATGAGCTCGCCCAGCTCTACGGCGAACCCAGTATCCAGAAGGTAGCTAAAGCCGGAAGGGTACGATGGGCAGGACATGTTGCAAGAATGCCGGACAGCAACCCTGCAAATATGGTGTTCGCTTCCGATCCGGCAGGTACGAGAAGGCGTGGAGCGCAGCGAGCGAGATGGGCAGACCAGGTGCAGAACGACTTGGCGAGCGTGGGGCGTATCCGAGGATGGAGAGATGCGGCCTCGAACCGTGTATTGTGGCGTCAAATTGTTGATTCAGTGTTATCTGTTTAGATGTAGACTAAATAAATGAAATGAACATTCACGCTTCGAAAATTGAACTCTAAACTATAGCATAAACCAAACTTGACCAAATTTTGAGTTCTTCAATTTATGTCAATTTTAAGTAAATTTTTTTAGCGTGTTAGCTCGAAGATAAAACGACGCCAGAAAATTGCGAGATTAAACATCGAACAATATCCCGGATGTATTTTTCTACTACAAAAAAAAAGATCCCCCCCTTATTCACCCCCTCCCACTCTAGCTACACTACTGTACAGAGTACGGAAAGTATTTACCAATCGGATAAAAATTCGCGAGATTGCGTGATAATCATGCATTTAATTTCGCACGGCACCGAATACGCCTGCATCGCCGCCGCAATGGTCGGTGGTACGTTGCTCTCATTTTAAACACCCCTGGGGGACACGCTCGACTTCCTCGACTTTGGATGCTTATAACTTGGCCAATTTCAAAGGGATTTACATCCGGTCTTCACTAGTCGCTTCCTTATATAAAAAAGGCTCTACATTTTGTCCACAACAGGAATCCGTCGACTACAGCGCCACCTAGAAGCAAAAAACTGAAACGGTTGCATTTGGATCACTTTTTCCATACAAACTTTGAGCCATTTGCGCACGCCAACCACTGTACCGAATGAGCTGAAATTTTCAGGGGAGCTTCTGGGACCCCCAAACTGTCATTTAAGGGTGCTAGGTTTGAAATTCAGGATTTCATGCATTTTGGGCCAGTCTAATGATGCCTTTCTCGTTCATTATAAAATGCATCAAAAAAAGTTCATTATGGAGCTCAAAGCAGCATGAATAAAATGTAATTTATGGCTTAGCGATGAAAAATGTTTAAACGGTACATTGTGCCGGGCACAATTTTGTGTTTGTAATATAGACTCCCAAAAAAATTGGAATAATTCTTCTTCCTCTATAGACTTTCAAAATTCATTCTAGGGGCAGTCAAAACTTAGACATGTTTATGTAATTATAGACTGTTCCAGAAATTATAAGCACACTTGGTTTTTAAATATTTCGAACCTTTTTCAACTTTTTTTTACAAGCTTTTGGCTACGTATAGTTTATTATCTTGTCTATTTTCTTCTAGTGTCGAGTTTTGCCGATTTTATGGAATATAAGTCATGTTTTAGGATTTTCTCCTTCACACAGTTTTGACAACACAGTTTATTCAAATTTCTCATCAATATTCACACTAAATCCATTGCATATGGTCATTATACTTATTTACCAAGCATTACAAGTGTCAAAAATTAAAATATTGCAACAGAAGGAGAATTAGAGGCATTTGAAATTCACAGGGATTTAAACTGTCAACACGCGCGTGGTCTTGGTACAATTAGACTTGTGCGCCGATCCACTTTGAACCGGAAGCGGCATAAGCGCAATTTTCTTACGGCGGCGACTCGGATCGGCGCGATTCAAAATTATTATTTCAACGGTGTTGACGAACAATACTTTTTTGGAATATTATTTGCATGTCTCGTGCATTAATGGCAATAAGCATAATTTATATTGAACGCTGTTAAATAATCCTTCAGGAATACAATGAGAAAATGCATCCAAGATTCATTCAAAAAATCTTCAGGAATTTCTTTACTTTCTCTCCAGGAATTCTACTTGAAATTTATTCAGCTGTTCGTCCGGAAGGGTTCTCAATTCCTAGTGAAAATACTATCCAAAAATCCTGAATTATGCCTTCCTTAGCCTGTCGGCCACAAAGCCAGGCCATGCAGAAAGTGACTGGATCTATTTCATGGTACAGTGTAAGTTTTTTTGTCTCTTTCCTATACCTATGAGCATCATCGTGTTATTGTTATGGCACAGGAATGCAAAAATAGTGAATTTACTCGCAGATAAAAACTATAGAAGTCAAAGGTCAAAACATCCTACAACAATTTACAGGAACTGATGATGGAAATTTCCCAGGAGTTTCCCATTCAGACATTCTGGGATACGTATTATCATTTCTATAATATATATAATTTCTATTATATATATAATATATATATATATATATATATATATATATATATATATATATATATATATATATATATATATATATATATATATATATATATATACGAATAATCATTTCTCATAACTTTGGACAAGGGAATCCCTAAAACTCATAGATAAGGAATTCTTTGAGTGAAATTAAAGACTGGGAGTATAAACCACCCTTCCTCTACAATTTTGCTGGAATTCTAGTAGAAGGAACTATCCTATCGAAGGAACTCCCTAGAATACAAGGAGAAGAAAATTCCTATAATTCATAGGAGAAGATTTCCTCATGATTCGTGAGGGATCAATTTCCCAGAGTTTTTAGAGAGAGAATAATCTAGAATTTTTAGGATGAGATGGATAACTCGCTGGGATCCTCGGAGGATAAATTCCTCCTAATTCCATAAGGAGGAATTCATCTTATTTCCTGGAAAAGGGATTCCAAAAAAATCAATTCCAGGAGTTTCCCATACATAAATTCTGGGACACAATTTGTTAATTCCTCAGAACTTTCGGACAAGGAAATCCCTAAAAATCATTGATAAACGATTCTTAGAGTGAATTAAGAAACTGGGAGTATAAACCACTTTTCCTCTACAATTTCACAGGAATTCTTGTAGAAGGAGCTTTTTAGAAGTCCTATCGAAGGAATTCCCCAGAATCCAAGGAGAATAAATTACCTATAATTCATAGGAGGCAGTGGAGCTGTAGTTCCATAGATTTTTTTGTGGAATTATTCCCCATAATTCCTGAATGGGCAAGTTCTCACACCTCCTGAAGAAGAAAATCCCCAGAATTCTTCGAGATGGAAGAACCAAGAATGATTAGAAAATCAGTTTCCGAGAGTCCATTGAGCAGGAATTTCCTAGTAAGACACTAGAGAAATTGTTTAAAATTAAAGAAAAATAACAGTCTGCAAGCGGGACAAAATCCTGAATTCCTTAGAGGAAGAATTCCCAATAATTTCTGAAGCAATAAATGATCAGAACACCTGGGTAGAAATTCTCAAGAACTTCTAGAGAAAGTATAACCCTGTATTCTTGAAATACGAGTTTCCCCGAATTGCTAAAGAAGGAATTTCGCAAAATTTTTAGGAGGAGATTTTCTCAGAATTAAAGAGTCCAAAATTCTTAACGGAGCAATTCCTCAAAATTCTTAGTTTGGGAACTCCTGAATTCTAGGAGGAGTCTCGAATCCCCAGGACTTCTGCAGAAAGAATCACTGGTGGCGGAGTTCCCAGAATTTCAGAATCCCAGAAATGGATTTTCCAGAGTTCCGGGAGAAGAAATTTTTCCTAGGAAGGGTTAGTAAAAAATGTACCTGGAGGATTTCCTGGTTTGATACCAGTTATGTAAAAAGATGCTCAAAAATATTTCTAGCTCTCTTATGTGTAAAATGGCTCAATGATGGTTTTGTCATTGCCAGAAATGATATGCTGATCACCGTATCGAACCATTTGATGGCACATTATATTATGTCTGTCATCAGTTACAAATTCAGTTTTCTTCACAAACTATAGCACATCTAGCAAATTAGTGGTGTAAAGAGAAAATTTTGTTGTTGGAGATGGGAGGGACTTCTGTATTGATTTCGATTAAGCAACTAAAAATTATGTTTCTGCCCGACTTTGTGTCCTTCGTTGTTCAAACACGAGTCCAGATCCAGAATCTTTTCATTTTCTAAGCATCCCTTGAACAAGTAAAATATTAAGCGCCACGGATCGTTTTCAAATTTTTATAATAATTAAGAAATACTCATCCCTACCAATGTGTGTGTGTGTGTGAGTCATCCTCTACCCCTCACCCAGCTGGGGGTGTTGGTAGAGTAGTACTACGAATAATTTGATCAGATCTCATGTTCCGTAAAGGTGCCCTTTTAGTTACGAAGACTAGTACACAGGATTTTGTTTTTACACGATTTTTTTCCGCTCGTATTTTTGATCGTGTAACTTCCATTTGCCACCAAACTCTTCGCAACATGTTTCAAAAAATCCAGAATAAATCAAAGAAAAATCACATGATAATTAATATACGTTAAACATTTAGGATGAGTGGAAAATTGAGAAAATGTAAATCGTGTAAAAACAGAATCTAGTGTACTACAGAAGGGAGTTTCTTCAGCTAGTGTAGGGAATGGGATGTACTTGTTGTTCATAACAGGTACAGCAAAACTATTCGTACTAACTACTCAGGGAATAGAAGGTAGAGAAGAGCCACCGTTGCTTACTAAAGCGTGAACCGAATACCTGGGACTCCCACAATATCCGCGGCAATAGAAGCAAACGATGCCCTGTACGTATTTAGTGATAAATTTCAGAAGTTTGAATTTTATATGGCGAAAGTAAATAATTTGAACGTGCTCACCATCCTCATCCTAACCGTCCACCATCCTTCTTTACTTCCAGTTAAACCCTGTATCACTTATGAAAGACTCATCCCTACCGATATAGAAAACATATGCATCTATATCGGTAGGACAACATCATCATACAAGAATTGCCTGAAGTATAGGCCTTGAGGTTCTTAAAAGCTGCTTGCTTTTTTATTCGTTTATGCTGACTGTGATCCATATAATTGAATTGGACTTTCCATAAAAAAGGCAAAACAAAATTCCATAAATTAAATAGAAAAAGTCAACAACTTTTCCATTACAGTTCATCCGAGAATTCCCTGAAGTTTAGGTATGAAGGTCTGCACGCGTATCCAAACGGCTATTATCTCTTTTTCAAAATGAATAATGCGCTTTGTATTCAATAGAACCAAATTGAATCTGCCCTCAAAAACTATTTTACTCCGAGAATTTACTTGAGTATACGCCCTATTTAGGGGCCCTCCTTAGCCGTGCGTTAAGACGCGCGGCTACAAAGCAAGACCATGCTGAGGGTGTCTGGGTTCGATTCCCGGTGCCGGTCTAGACAATTTTCGGTTTGGAAATTAACTCGATTTCCTTGGGCATAGAAGTATCACCGTGTCAGCCTCATGATCTACGAATGCAGAAATGGTAACTTGGCTTAAAAACCTCGCCGTTAATAACTGTGGAAGTGCTTAATGAACACTAAGCTGCGAGGTGATAATATCGAGGTGATAATAAATACGCCTTATTGGCTGTTAGATCTTTCCAAAAATTGTTCATGCTCTATGTGATCCATAAAACTCTTAAATAAGAAGTTAAATGCTATTTGATCCAAAACATTACTAACAGTATGTTCATTTCAAATAGGAGCTAATAGATCTTTCATTACCCGTATAGACCTTAACTGCCTCCAACCGCATATCAGTCCCCTACCGTTTTTTCGCATACTGAGATAAAAGCCAATGAAGTCGACCCGTAATGCTGGGTAGACACCTTTACGTGGTGTGTTACGGGGTTAGATCTACCACGGTTACATTGCCAGCTACAGGCAAATCCTGACCCAACGAATACCTTCCTCATTATCCAACTCCGTGGTACTTATGAGGGTGTCGCTAAGTCGGTG
This sequence comes from Armigeres subalbatus, assembly GCF_024139115.2. Taxonomy (NCBI): domain Eukaryota; kingdom Metazoa; phylum Arthropoda; class Insecta; order Diptera; family Culicidae; genus Armigeres; species Armigeres subalbatus. Next base: position 34,666,041 of record NC_085139.1, on the reverse strand, counting down.
GCCTCTCGTTAAGTAAGTACTACATCAACACTTCCTTCCTCTCCCTAGTTACGGTGAAGATGGGCGTGGCCAGGAGTAGTAATCCTCATGCTTTTGTTATTCTTGTTTAAGACTGTAATCAAGGACCACTCCCCTTCTTGATTTCTGATAGCATTCTAGATAAGGATCTCAAAAGTAAAACATGAGTATCACTAGTGTCCAATCTACGAATTACACCGTAACAATGCTAATGCTAATGCTAATGCTACTGAGATAAAAGCCATTGAAGTTTTAAATACCATCTTTCATATAGAACTTAAAAAAAAAATCTAATAAATTGAAACATCATCGAATCTTGTTGAAATGTTGCTGAGTTGTTCTTCATTCGATAGATTATCGTGACACGATTTAGTTTGATTGAAGCATTGTTTAGTTCTGTGTAATTAGGTCATGTAAATTCTGAATGGGACTGTTATGCGGTTACTTTTAATATGAGACGCACATGACTTGGTATTTTTTTCACTCATGGACATATAAAATAACAATTTTTATTATGATTTATGGAAGTACATCAGAAATAAACACCATTCCGTTGGTTAACTCATCAGTGATGAAAAGTCAAATGGGACTGTTATGCGAGTGGGGGCAGTTAAGGTCACGGAATTCTGGGTTACCTCTAATGGAATACATGTTTAATGTACGTCCAATTTGATTCATTTATCGTTAGGAATATTGATATATAGACCTTAAGATATTAGTTTGTGAAGATCTGAAAGCCTAAACTCAAGGAAATTATTGGAAGACCTGAAACGATCCTGTCAATAAAATATTTAATAAATTAATTTATTTCGGGTTGTTGGATTGCTATGTATAAAATTTAAAAGAATTCGAAGATCAATTAAATGAAAACAAGAAATCTTAACAGAAATTATTTTTGCATCCTAACAACAAAATAATATGAAAAGAGGGTTGAGTGTACATTTTCAGCGGCGCAGCCGAAATTTTTCAAATGTATAAGGGTTGGAACGGATTTTTTCTTCTAACAAATTGGGGGAGGAGTATGAACTCCCAAAACTACCCCCAGGCTACGACATTTAAATTATTTCAACGGCGCGGTCAAAAAATTGCAGCGGCGCGCCGGTCCAAAACGGTGGCGGTGGCGGCGCATAAAAATCGTCGGCGGCCGCGGCGCACAGCTCTAGGTACAATCATGCAGGCTGGGTCGTGCTGTGCACTGCAAGTGATGTTTATTTGCTAGTGTTGTTAAAACACAACTGACTCGAATGTAAAAGTGGAATTTACAACTTAAATTCCCTATAAGGTCAAGTTACTGGCTCAATTTACTAAAACTGTCTAATCTACGACCAATTATATGTGACTGTCCTGAAAGCTCGGCCCGACAGAAAAAGTTTTTGCCCTGAAAACCGTGCATCTCGACAGTCAACATTGGGGATTAGGGGGGAGTATCGTATAAACGAATCAGTGGATTAAAGTTATAAGCTATATCCATTAGGGTCTGTTCACAAATTACGTAACGCTAAAATCCGAGTTTTCGACCCCCTCCTTCCCCCTTGTAACAAAAAGTAACATTTTTGGTACCCCTCCCTCCCCCATGTGACGCGTAACTGAGAAAATTTTAAAGGCAGATTTTGTTTCCTTCTCTGAAGCCTTTGGGTTTTGGTATTTTTTTGAACACTGTTAGAATAGGGACGGCACATGATCAAAAATCAAGGTTATCAAGAATGCAGCTATAGAAACGAAAATAGAATTTGCGATCATAACCATTTATATAGTTTTGCGGAACTGTGCGTAACGATAAATACAATATTCGCTCGGTATTTTACGCATATCAGTCCCGCTATGTCAGAATGCTTGATTTCGATAATGACTAATATACGATAACGATAAACAGCAATCAGTAATTAAAAAAAAAGACATTCAAATAAATTTTTATTCGCGTTATGCGTAACATTTGGTAGTACCCACCCCCTCCCCCATATTTTAGTGTAACAAAGTATAACGCAAGTTGGACCTCTCCCTCCCCCAAACAGCGTTACGTAATTTGTGAACAGACCCTTATGACATTTAGAACATTCGAGCTATGACCTCACGTAGTGTATAGATACAATATTAGAACAAAGCATTTGTATTATTTTCTGCAGCTTAATGTAAATGTAATGAAAGCTGGAAATTATTTTACATAAAAAACTTAACAGAAGCGTTTTATAACACATTCCACGATAGAACCTATAACCGCGAATGAAACATAACATAGCCATTGTCACCCTCCTTATATTCTACTGCCGTTGCGACATTTCTGTTATCATTACTAATGTGGATTTGTTTTTCTTAGGCTACCGGCATCGAGAAGAATTAAACAGTGAAAATATCTTTGGTTCCAATCGATGAAATGTGCCTACGGTATCGAGACAGTTGGGAAAAAAGTCAAGGGCGATGTTGGTTGGAGGTCAAAAGAAAAAAAAAAGGTGGTAGCTCTCTTTGCTTTCATTTTTGTTCGATTGCTCCAAAACCTTACTAATGTTCACTTTTGTTTCAGCGTACAAATCAAGGTTAGGTTGCATGACCCATTTTAGGTAACTATGAATTATATCGCGCGAAACCATACAGGCCTTGAATGCGATCGGTCGTAAATTTTGACGCGTGCCTAAATTTCATATTTTCGGTGTTTTTTATATTCTGAAACCTACAGAAACATATTCCTGTGGAAGGCTTTTAAACAACCGGGAAGGACATTAAAACTAGGAATAGTGATTTTCTTAATTGTGCTTCAGGGAAGTGTCGGAGTTTAGACGATATTGAATGGGTTTTTTGAGAAAAAAATGTATGGTGCACTTTGTGAGGGAAAAAAATGTATGAAGAACTTTGTGGGGGAGCATGAATGTTCGGCTCTGGGCGGCGTTAATCACGACTATTTGCCGCCTGTGATAGCTCATTGAGTTGATTTTATAACAATCGGGCAATGAATAATTTATGACGTGTCCAACTATGAACAGAACCTGGAAGGGGCTGTCCACAAACCACGTAGACCGAAATTTCACTTTTTCAAACCCCCCCGTCGTAGACTTTCGTAGACTTTTTCAAAACCCCTCCCTCCCCCCATGATGTCTACGTAGACTTAACACATATGTGATTGGAAAAATATGGAAATTAACCGCGTTTTAAGCAATTCAGCTATTCAATTCCATTTCCATGTAAACATTACAACAAAATTCGAATTTCAAACTTAACAAAATCACACTGAGCAAAATCCAACAAAACAAAAATCAAATTGAAACGAAATCAAATTTAATCCTCTGTCCCTAAATCCTGAAATCAAATCTAAAACGCAATTAATTTAATTACTGTTGAATTCAACTCCTCCTAGAAGTGTGCACCACCATCGCCGACATTTCTGCATCGGTGCGCCACTGATAAAATCTGTCACGCATCTGACCTATAATTCTCAACGCCTATTCACAATTGTGAAAAATTTTCACTGAAAATCGTGAATTTACAGAATTTAGAAAAATTTCGAGTTCAAATTTCGAGAATGTCAAGTCTACATTCCAATAAGTTTTGCGTGGAAATTTCGTAAAATTTCCCAATTGATAACCTTGAAATACTCCTAATAACTCTCCGTGATAGTTCCGATGCTTTTCTTGAAAATTCCATGTAATATCCCGCTGAATAATCATCTGTTGAAATCCCAAGATTTTTCTTCTAAATTCCAAAAGTTTCCCCGTTAAAAAACCGAGTAATTTTCCGTGAAAATTTAGAACTATTTCCCGAGGTAATTTTTAGTTTAAACGGACATTCTGAAATATTTCCCGTGGAAATTCAGAATGGTTTCCTACGATATTTTTTAATTTGTCTTGCAAATTTGGAGCAATTTGTTGAGGTAATTTAAATAAATTTTATGGGCATCCCAAACAATATTTTCTTAAAAAAATTTCGGTGGAAATTATGGAGAATTTTCAGTTGAACTTTTTGTGAACTTCTTGAAAAAAATTCGAATAAATTTATGAAAATTAGTAGGGCTTTTTTACAAAAATGATAGTTTTAAGCCGTAGCTCAGACTTTTACTTCTTTAGTGAAATTCATTAATTTTTTAAGGAGAAATGCAGAAGATTATTTCGGTAAAGTCATGCAAAAAAAAACGGAACATCCCAAAAAAAATCAAACAAGTGAGTTTGGCACGATGCTGCTGTATAAATCGCTTTTAAAAAACATTAAATTAGAAAGTCTACGTAGACTTTTGGTATACCCCTCCGTCACCCTTCGTAGACTATCGTAGACTTTTTCAAAAACCCTCCCTCCCCCTCAAGAGTCTACGTGGTTTATGGATAGCCCCGAATCAAATGGTCAGATCAAGAAGACAAGAAGTATCGCTGCAGTCGTGAACATCATGTACGGGACCAAAAAAAAAAGTGAATGTTCGGTGAGATTAAACCAGTTTATTTATTTATAATCTATGATTCGTGTTCTATCAAACGTTCCCTATCGTTATTCCTTTCACATCAACACATTTAATCCTTTCTTGACATCCATGAATTATCTGCATATTTATTTATTTCTTTTCCTATTTTTTTTCTTTTCTTCTCATTATTACTACAATGAATATTAATAAGCATCGGTTAGACGGTTCTATGAAGTTGAGTAAATCACTAGACTTGATTCATCTCCATTCAATTTACGCTCAACTTTCGGCATTCTGCACTATTGCACACTAAATATAATTGAATGCGTAATATTTTATTACACTACATTACATCTATAATTGCAGTATTCTCAATTCATTTAATTCATTACAGTTGACACTCACTCTATAGCTAACGAGCGTTTGATAGAAAATGTATCCAGTATATTCTTAAGCATATGCGATGATTCATATGGGTAATGGTATTTCGATGATTTCATATAATTTTTGCCTTTCTCGTATACTAAGTATACGGTAAAGGCTATATGATCGCTCCAAAAACAAACTTTTTATAGAAGGCCCAGAGACCCATAGTGTTATATACCAATCGACTCAGTTCGACGAATCGAGGTGATGTCTGTGTGTGTGTGTGTGTGTGTGTGTGTGTGTGTGTGTGTATGTGTGTGTGTGCGCAAAACTACTCAAAAAATGTCACTCATTTTTCGGGCACTTATCCTCAACTGATTTGCTCGCAACAAGTTGCATTCGACGCAGAATCCTGTCCCATTGTTTCCTATTTGAAATTGGCCAGATCGGACTATGGGATCGAGAGTTATGGCCAAAATACAAATTCATTTGAAAAATCGCAAAAAATGTCACCATTTTTCGGGCACTTATCCTCAACCGATTTGCTCGCAACAAGTTGCATTCGACGCAGAATCCTGTCCCATTGTTTCCTATTTGAAATTGGCCAGATCGGACTATGGGATCGAAAGTTATGGCCAAAATACAAAATCATACGAAAAAATCGCGTAAAAAATGTCACTCTTTTTTCGGGCACTAATCCTCAACCGATTTGCTCGCAACAAGTTGCATTCGACGCAGAATCCTGTCCCATTGGTTCCTATTTAAAATTGGTTAAATCGGACTATGGGATCAAAAGTTATGGCCAAAACACAAAATCATACGAAAAAATCGTGTAAAAAATGTCACTCATTTTCCGGGCACTTATCCTCAACCGATTTGCTCGCAACAAGTTGCATTCGACGCAGAATCCTGTCCCATTGTTTCCTATTTGAAATTGGCCAGATCGGACTATGGGATCGAGAGTTATGGCCAAAATACAAATTCATTTGAAAAAATCGCGTTAAAAATGTCACTCATTTTTCGGGCACTTATCCTCAACCGATTTGCTCGCAACAAGTTGCATTCGACGCAGAATCCTGTCCCATTATTTCCTATTTGAAATTGGCCAGATCGGACTATGGGATCAAAAGTTATGGCCAAAACACAAAATCATACGAAAAAATCGTGTAAAAAATGTCACTCATTTTTCGGGCACTTATCCTCAACCGATTTGCTCGCAACAAGTTGCATTCGACGCAGAATCCTGTCCCATTATTTCCTATTTGAAATTGGCCCGATCAGACTATGGGATCAAAAGTTATGGCCAAAACACAAAATCATACGAAAAAATCGTGTAAAAAATGTCACTCATTTTTCGGGCACTTATCCTCAACCGATTTGCTCGCAACAAGTTGCATTCAACGCAGAATCCTCTCCCATTATTTCCTATTTGAAATTGGCCAGATCGGACAATGGGATCAAAAGTTATGGCCAAAACACAAAATCATACGAAAAAATCGTGTAAAAATGTCACTCATTTTTCGGGCACTTATCCTCAACCGATTTGCTCGCAACAAGTTGCATTCGACGCAGAATCCTGTCCCATTATTTCCTATTTGAAATTGGCCCGATCAGACTATGGGATCAAAAGTTATGGCCAAAACACAAAATCATACGAAAAAATCGTGTAAATAATGTCACTCATTTTTCGGGCACTTATCCTCAACCGATTTGCTCGCAACAAGTTGCATTCGACGCAGAATCCTGTCCCATTGTTTCCTATTTGAAATTGGCCAGATCGGACTATGGGATCGAAAGTTATGGCCAAAATACAAATTCATACAAAAATATCGCGTAAAAAATGTCCCTCATTTTCGGACACTTATCCTCAACCGATTTGCTCGCAACAAGTTGCATTCGACGCAGAATCCTGTCCCATTATTTACTATTTGAAATTGGCCAGATCGGACTATGGGATCGAGAGTTATGGCCAAAATACAAATTCATACGAAAATATTGCGTAAGAAATGTCACTCATTTTTAGGCACTTATTCTCAACCGATTTGCTCGCAACAAATTGCATTCGACGCAAAATCCTTTCCCATTGTTTCCGATTGAAAATTGGACAGGTCGGACTATGGGATTAGAAGTTATGACCAAAATACCTTTTTTCATAAAAATCACAAAAAATGTCACCTATTTTCGGACACCTAACCTTAATCGATTCACACGAAACAAGTTGCATTCGACGCAGAATCCTGTCCCATTGTTTCCTAATGAAAAATGGCTAGATCGGACTATGGGATCGGAAGTTATGGCCGAAACACCATTTTAGCCTTTTTATACGAAAAGGCTGTATGTTCGCTCCAAAAACCAAACTTTTACAGAAGGCCTGGAGACCCATAGTGTTATATACCAATCGATTCAGCTCGACGAACTGAGCTGATGTCTCTGTCTCTCCCACTTCATACGGGAGTTTGGCAGAAAGACGGTCATGAGATTTATATCATAACAAATATTGCCCTTCGCTCGCGTGATGGGAATGACATTTTCGTTTTCTTTTTGTGTAGTCGGAGCTTCAGTTCAACTAACATCCAAAAGTGATATCCTTAAAATATATGACTGGATGAAATAAAACAGGGTTATGTACGTCAAAAAGTTTGGAAAAGGAACCAAAAATGTCGAAATTCTTATTAGCATATTGTAGATCAAGCTGAAAACCGAACCTAGGTCCCGCGAAATCGCATTTTCTCGCAATTCCGGATGTTGCAACTGCATCGCGAGTAGTGCGCAACTGTGCCATAGTCGGGCGCCACTCGCGATGCAGTTGCGGCATCCGGGAATGGGACAAAATATGATTTTCGGTTTTCAACTGGATCTACAATATCTTTGCCATAAATAATCTGATTTTCATAGAACGGACAAACAAATTTGTCTTTTTTACTCCTAGCCACTAGCTCATCTTTTTTCAAGCACACACATTTTACGAAGGTCGAGAAAGGCACCATCGCCGCTAGGTGGATTAATCTGGGTTTTTTTTCAAAATGTTAGCTAGCACATTGTTTGAAAGCTAGTAAGGGGTGTTCATAATAAGAATTTATGAGATTCTTAAACTCATTTCAATTTGAAAAGAACTCGTGCGATCTACGAAATTTTTGATTTAGTCTCATTTTTAATAATAGAAGATACAAGATGTGCAATAGTCTCAATACTCTTTAAAATTCAAGTGGTGCGCGATCGGACACGTTTGAAAGCGCAGAACGATCTCGAGATCCGCGTTATTTTGTCCTGCCTTGTGTGGTCGGAAAAATAAATAACCCGTGCGCGATCGTACGTTTTTTTGAAGCACAGGACGATCTCGAGATCCGCGTTATTTTGTTCTGCCTTGTGCGGTCGGAAAGATAATTAATTAGTGCGGGCTTGAATGTGTTTTGGAAGTGCAGAACGATCTCGAGATCCGCGATACTTTGCTCTGATTTGTGCGTTCAAACTAATTACACAATATATCCCAGTGATTTCTCGTGGAAGTGCAGATGACTTGTCGGCTTCCATCAAAGCGAGTATCACGTCAACATTTTCCTACCCATTCCTCAATTGACCTGCATTCGGACACGGCCGGCGCTGGTATTGCTTAATTTTTGATCACCAGTTTTTACACATTGAGGATGATGTTATTCCCAAATATCATCTGTTGGTTCTCTGTGTAATCACAGCTGGCCTGGCAATAACGGAGTAGCAACCGTGGGCGGTCAATCATGCTCATGCTCATGCTCATATCGCGCGAAACCAATTTTTGATGAGTTTTTTTGTTTAGTCAACTCATCGAATCGACTAAAATCAAACTACCTAAAAATAAACATAGGTGTATGTCAAAAGACATGTTTTAGCAAAATCGAATGCTACCTGCAATACTTAAATATGTAATGCAAATAAGGAGTTTCGATTTGGAAATACAGGTAAAGTGGAAGGTCTAGGAGATGGAAAATTGGGATTTTTCGGAACTAAAGAAAACTCACTCTCACTCGATGTGTTCTTCTTATTGTATAGTGACCAGACATCCCGGATTATGCGGGACAGTCCCAGATTCATCCTACTTGTCCCGCATTGCTAGCCGTCTCGGAAAACGTCCCGCATTCCATGTTGATTCTTTAAAGTTTGGAAAATCTATGAAATCTATACGAAATGGGTGTCTTGCAAACTTAAACAGATCCAAATACTCAGAAAAAGGTTAACGTGGGCAGTCTAGAGGGTCAACTGAATTTGAAGAATGAAGGTTTGAATTGAGTTTATATGTCAGACTCTGGATAATGCAAAAATCTTAGAAATCTGAAGCATTTGAATATCCTGGAGGGTCTAAAGAATGTGAGAATATTAAAAATATCTGAATATATTTTGAAAAGTTTAGGTCATGTCAATAATCTGAATCGGAAAGATCTGAGTCTGCTCTAGAATCTGGAAATAAAACTGGGATATCAGAAAATGTGAAAAATAAGCATCGTTTAATCAGCAAAGATCTAAAAATCTGAATATGTAATCAGGAAAACGACTGAAACATTCGAAGATTAAAAAAGACAATTTCACTGTTTTCAGCCAGTGGTTTTTCAGACTGAACACTTACCTACAAGAGTCAACGGACAATAGTCCCAAGGTCCCGAAACCCGTAGAAAAATAACGATTTCATCGAAAAGCAATTTTCTGTGGGTCCCACGTGTTTCCGGGGCAAACAAATCGTGTAAAAATAGTGGAGAACGTAGTAGACGAAGGTCGGAAGTAGACGTATTTTTTCTGACAGTGAAATTTTTCTTCTTGATAATGAAGAATAGTTGTATTTTGAGTTTTTTTTTATCAAAAGTAATAAAAAGCGTTCTACGGGAAGCTTGCTGCAGATGGTTGATCAAGACAAGGATATCAAACTTATTTAGTTAAAATCCAAGCCTTCCATAGCAGGGACCATCCACATGAAGCAAATGCAGTCATGCATACAGTGGGCTAGACATGAAGAATGCCGGACATTTGAACGTTTGACGGGGCAGCTTTCCAATCCGATGTTAGTAACAGGCCTGATGTACGACAGGGATGACGGTAACAATGACGTTCCATTCTCAAATAAAGTAATTTTGGTATATATTATATTCCCTACCAACCATCCAACTCCTTGACATCTATGAGGTCGTCGGTGAGTCGCTGGCCTCTCGTTAAGTAGATGTCATATCATCATTTCCTTCCCTTCCTTAGTAACAGAGAAGATGGGCGTGGCCGGCAATGGTAGCTTTCATGCCTTATCATTTTTGACCCCCAATTGGGTTGCTATTAAATCCCAAATAGTAATCCATAAGCAGTTGGGGTAAGAAAGTTAAAGAAAATACATGACAGCTATCATTATGCAATCTACGAAATACTCTGTTACAACGCAACGCAACGCAAACAAATCGTGTCAAAATAGTCGCGTTAAAACGATTCACGTGAAAGTGAAACGATTCTAGTGGACTACACAATATCCCCAGGCGAAGTATGGATTGTAAAACATTTCTTATTTCAAAAATACTTTGAAATTCTAAAATTTTGGGGTATTTATCTGTATATAATTGAGTAGCTATTATCATACTGGGTGTAGTAAGTTTGATACGCTTGTATCCCGGATTGGCCCAAGAAATATCTGGTCACTTTATCTTATTGGAAATCGTGGCCGATCAGTTCCTTCATACTTTTTTTTTTTTTTTTTTTTTTTTTTTTTTAACTAATTTTATTTGCTAATTATCTAATACATGCATTCATCTCTTAGACTAGGTGTTCCGTGTTTTCTTAACACTATCATCCTTATTTGCTACGCTTTTAGTTATTATTAATACCTTTCAATTGCCTCTGGCAGTTAGAATTTTTTCCTCTGGTTGAATTGAACCATGTAGGAATTACAATGTTTTCAACTTAAACTAAACTTAATCTATTTTATACTAAGGGTACAAGGAGTTAATCGTTGCAATAGAAGATTGCAACGATTTTTGTCTAAAATTGGAAATTATTTTGTTGGACATTTGTTGCAATGTCTCAATATTAGAAATTCTATGAAGTTCATTGGTGCTACACCACAAAGGCAACTTCAGAATCATTTTCAAAATTTTATTTTGAATCCTCTGGAGTGCCTTCTTTCTGGTATTGCAGCAACTAGCCCATATTGGCACAACATACAACATGGCAGGTCTAAAAATTTGTTTGTAAATCAAAAGTTTGTTCTTAAGACAAAGTTTTGATTTTCTGTTTATAAGTGGATATAGGCACTTAATATATTTGTTACATTTGGCTTGAAGGCCTTCAATGTGATTTTTAAAAAGTTAATTTTGATCTAGCAGAAGTCCTAAATATTTATCTTCGCTAGACCAATTAATTGGAACCCCATTCATAGTGACAATATGTCTGCTAGAAGGTTTCAAATAAGAAGCTTTATAAATTGTAAGCTGAGTTTTGGAAGCATTCACACTTTACTTTTCCATTTTTGCAAGTAAGTGGAGAAAATATCCAAACTTTTTGCAATCTACTACAATGACACGAAGGCTTCGCCCTTTGGCTGAGAGGCCCGTGTCATCTGCAAACAAAGATTTTTGACACCCTGGTGGTAAATCAGGTAAGTCAGAAGTAAAAATGTTATACAATATGGCCCCAGTATGCTGCCTTGGGGACACCAGCCCTTACAGGTAATCTATCAGATTTAGTATTCTGATAGTTTACCTGCAGCGAGCGATCTGATAAATAATTTTGGATCAGTTTAATGATGTACAGAGGAAAATGAAAATTCATCAATTTTACAATCAAACCTTCATGCCAAACACTGTCAAATGCTTTCTATATCAAGAAGAGCAACTCCAGTCGAATATCCTTCAGATTTGTTGAGCCGAATTAAGTTCGTAACTCTTAATAACTGATGAGTGGTTGAATGCCCATGGCGAAAACCAAATTGCTCATCAGCAAAAATAGAATTGTCATTAATATGAACCATCATTATATTTAAAATAATCTTTTCAAACAGTTTGCTTATTGAAGAAGGCAAACTGATTGGCCGATAACTAGAAGCCTCAGCTGGATTTTGTCCGGCTTCAAAATTGGAACAACTTTGGCGTTTTTCCATTTATCTGAAAAGTATGCCAATTGAAAACATTTGTTAAATAAATTAACCAAAAGGATAAAGAGCTCTCAGGAAGTTTTTTGATAAGTATGTAGAAAATACCATCATCACCCGGGGCTTTCATATTTTTAAATTTTCTAGTAATAGATCTCACTTCATCCAAATTAGTTCCCAACGAAGGGTCAAAACATTATCTTGATTGAGAATGTCTTCGAAGCTCCGTAACCTGATCCTCAATTGGACTAGTGAGACCTAGACTAAAATTATGGGCACTCTCGAACTGCTGAGCAAGTTTTTGAGCCTTTTCGCCATTTGTTAATAAAATTTTATTTCCCTCTTTAAGCTCTGGAATTGGCTTTTGAGGTTTTTTAAGAATTTTTGTTAATTTCCAAAAGGGTTTCGAACTGGGATCCAACTTCTAGACATTATTCTCAAAGTTGGTATTTCTCAGAATAGCGAAACGTTTTTTAATTTCATTTTGCAAATCTCGCCAAATAACTTTCAACGCGGGATCGCGAGTTCTTTGGTATTGCCTTTCTCACATTTTTAAGACGGATCAGTAGCTGAAGATCGTCGTCAATAATAATGGAGTTGAATTTAACTTCACATTTCGGAATTGTAATGCCTCTGGCTTCGACAATTAAATTTGTCAAAGATACGAGCGCATTGTCAATATCACTTTTGGTATCGAGAGGAATATCAACATCAAAATTCCTATCGATATATGTTTTATATAAATCCCAATCAGCTCTATGATAATTAAAAGTAGAGCTAATTGGATTATAAATGGCTTCTTGTGAGATTTCAAACGTCACAGGAAGATGATCAGAGTCAAAGTCAGCATGAGTTACCAATTGGCCACACAGCTGACTTGAATCCGTTAAAACTAAATCAATTGTAGAAGGATTTCGACTGGAAGAAAACAAGTTGGTCCATTGGGATATTGAATAGTATAATATCCCGCAGAACAATCTTCAAATAAAATTTTACCATTGGAATTGCTTTGAGCATTATTCCATGAACGGTGTTTGGCATTGAAGTCACCAATTACGAAGAATTTTGATTTGTTGCGAGTCAGAATTTGAAGATCAGCTTTCAACAAATTCTTTTGCTGCCCATTGCATTGAAAAGGCAAATAGGCTGCAATGAAGGAAAATTGTCCAAAATTTGTTTCAACAGAAACTCCCAAGGTTTCAAAAACTTTGGTTTCAAACGAAGAAAATAATTTATGTTTGATACGTCTATTAATGACAATGGCGACCCCACCACAGGCGCTGTCAAGACGATCATTTCTGTAGATAAAATAGTTTGGATCTCTTTTAATAGAGAGTCCTGGTTTTAAATACGTTTCAGTTATAATGGCAATATGCACATTATGAACTGAAAGGAAGTTGAATAATTCATCTTCCTTACCCTTTAGAGAGTGGGCATTCCAATTTAGAACTTTCACACAATTATTTGGATCCATTGAAACGGAGTCCGATAACAATTTTTTGTGTGTACTTTATACCAACCTGAACAGCTTCAGGAATGGTATTTGCTTTGAATATTGCATCAATCATTTGATGCTATTGTTCAGTTAAATAATCAAAATCTGAAGCAGTCATGTTATCTGAATCGGCAACATGACCGTTATTTTCCGTTGGGACATTGGTATAAACCTCATTTTGAGAAGAGAAATTTGGTCTACCAGCAGCGATGTTTGCATACGTAGGTACATTGGAAAATTGAATTTACTGAAGTGCTTGCTACCCGTTGACGAGCGGCAAAATTTGTTTGTGAATTGTGGTTGTTATGAATTGCTCGACCGGTAACCGGTTTCGAAATTTGAGCGTTTGAAAAATTTCTACCCGTCGAATCTGGGATCCGATTGGAATTTCCCGTCATCAATTTTGCACGGGAATTCAAAACTTTTTTGCGTGAAGGGCATTCCCAGAAATTGGATTTGTGATTGCCCCCACAATTTGCGCACTTAAATTTATTGGAATCTTCTCTCACAGGACATGCGTCCTTGGCGTGAGAGGTTCCACCACAAATCATGCATTTAGCATCCATGTGACAATGTTTGGTTCCATGACCCCACTTTTGGCACTTTGGCCTGCGGAAATGTTCCCATGTAACACGGACATGAGACATAATACAGGCCTTTTCCAAACTTTTCATATTATTTAGTTCACTTTTGTTAAAATGAACTAAATAAAATTCTTGAGAAATGCCCCTCTGGGAAGTACCAGAGTGAGATTTCATCTTAATTACTTGGACTGGTGAAAATCCAAGTAATTGAGAAATTTCAATTTTAATCTCATCCAGTGATTTGTCATCACTGGGGAGACCTTTCAAGACGACTTTGAACAATCGCTCAGTTTTGTCGTCGTATGTGAAGAATTTATGGCGCTTCTCAGTGAAATAGTGAAGAAGACGTTTGCGATCGTCAAAGGATCCCGGCAAAACGCGGCAGTCACCCTTCCTAGCAATCTGAAATGAAACCTTGATCCCCTGAAGGTTACTCAAAATCTCATTCCGGAAGCCAGAAAACTCGGCAACAGATACCACAATTGGCGGAATCCTTTGCTTTTTCGCATGAATCGAATCACCTGGGCTAGAGGTAGATTCGATTTGCTCAATATCATCATTAATCAAATCGAACTGATTGCTCAGTTCGATTGGAGAAGAATTATTTCCGATATTAGAGTTAGAAGGAATATCTGAATTCTCCAGCTTCCTTCTATTTTTTCCGCGCTTGGGCAGGACGGTCTTGAAACCTTGTTTCTTTGAAGGAAGTGGAGAACTCAGAGACTCCCCTTCCTCTTGTTTTTTTTAATACTCATTGCTGAGCGTGGAGACGTGACCTTCTAAGAGGTTTTTTCCCAGAACGGTGTCCCTGCAGGATTACCACCGCTTGTCGGAATTTTACTTCCGCAAACGGGTCCAACGTAAAACGAAGGCACGGGTCCTTGCAAAGATAGTAACGGGATCAGTGGGTACAAATAGCGCTAAGAAGCACCGTTGAAATTAAAATAGCTTCGGGTAGTATTAAAAACTTCCTTCCGCAAAGAGAGAAAGAACCGCACAGCACGAAAGCACGATGCGGTCTGAGTTCCTTCATACTAATTTTAACATTTTGTCCTCGATATCTTCCCTCTGCCGACTGGGTACTTCTATTCAGGGAGATATCAAATACTGCGAAAGAATCGCTTATTCAAGATTTACTATTGCCTCTTACTCGGGAACCAATTGCCGAACTGACGGAAAGTTAAACGGCGGCATTGGGAGTAAACCATTCTGCTGGTGCTTCGAACTGGCGGGTTGGTTGCTGGGTTGCCAACAGTTGGGGAGACATCGTTGAGTAGTCGATGTCTTCGTCGTCGTCGTCGTCGCCGCCATCGCCGTCATTGCTTTCACGAAAGGATGCTGCTGCCATTAGCGAGTCAGTGCGGTTCGCGAAAGGACCGAGCAAATATTTCTATTGTAGGCAACAATTTCATTACTTGCAGCTGGCCACACGTTGATGGGCGATGTTTATCATGTCGGCAAGTAAGAGTGATGCTGTCTGTTTCGTTGTAAATATGCAATATTAAATAAACGCTTGGTTTAGCCCCGTTTCTTTCAATCGGAAGGGGGTTGGTAACTGTCCCGGTTTTTAATCGAATTGCTCCCATTTTCATACTTTTGAAAACTACGAAAAAAAACAGATGTGATAGTTTCTTATTTTCGTGATTTCGCATGCTGACAAAAACAATTGACGGAATTGGTGCTTTATTCATTTCAATTGAAATAAGAAGAGTCTGTGAACCTGTGATGGAAAATGACACAGCAATTTATTTTTGCCATATTTCTCGTAATTTTGCGGAATCATACTCACAGTGTTGACTGCTTGCGAGAAATGTTACCAAAAAAAATCTTGATGAGAATAATGCAATTGATCAATTGTACAGGTGATAAATGGTAAACTAGTTAGCATTTTACGAAGTGCATTCTATGTGTCGTTTTCGACGATCTTCAATAGAGTTTTAGTCCACAATTAGTCTCCATTAGCCTAATGCTGCAGAGCAAGATCATGCTGAATGGTTCGATTTCCGGTATTAGCATCGAACTATTTCTGGTTGAAAACTTTTTTCTAAAAATAGAGGGTTGGTGATATAAGTCTCACAATGAAAAAAGAGCAAGTTTTTTACGGCAAAAAAACGAAATGCGAGAGCCGAGAAGAAAAGGGAAAAAAGAAGGAAATGATATTTGGAATTCGAATGCAGTAGAGAGTGGAAAAAAGAAAATCAAACCCTGTCATAGTTTACTTTCAGATTAAGATAAATATGGTTCATATGATTTTAAACAATGTGCTCCACCATAGAACCAGATGCAGCTACCGTCAAACCTCCATGAGTTGATGTTCTATGTCTTGATGTCGACTCATGGAAGCAAATTATGTCATATCTAAACAAATATTTGCAAGAGTAATTGTGATGGTCCCTTCAAAAAGCTTTTCAAGAATTTTCTTTTCCACATCTCGATATTTTCATGAGTCTATCCTCATTATCGACTCCTGGCGGTTTGACTGAATCTAACCATCTCTCCATTTCTCATTTTCCGATGCCATATTATCTACAGGGTTGCTCATTCGGTATATGTGTAGGGTGGGTGTACCAATTGTCGCCATACATAAGAATAACTATTTTTAAAAAAATAAGTAAAAGGCATGTGGGTGGACTTTATATATCAAGCGAAAGGTTTTACTTCCTGGTCCTTAGAACAGCTGTGAAAACCACAATAAAATTTGTTATTATCTTCAAAATTTATTAATCCATAATAGGAACGCATGCACCAGTTGTGGCACTATTCTTAATTTTGGTTCCTTATTTGGCAAATCCCATTGTTTTCTTATGGGACTGGCCAAATAGGGACCACTAGTGCGACAACTGGTGCAAAGGACGTCAAAAATTAAGCAAAATCAATTTTTACAATTATGCTTTGCTTGTCTTGGAGGACATCAAAGGTGTTATCGTATCGTATGAATATGCTTTATCGATTTGAACTTGGTTTGTAGTGATTTGATTGGCCATTTGGCATATAAAGCACTAGTGCGACAACTGGTGCTATAGCCACAACTGGTACATCTAGCCTAATACATAAATGATCTATTGCATACACAAACGATTGATGCTCAATTTTAAAGTCGGTAAAAAAGAAATCGTAGCAGTTCATAAGAAGGCATGCTTCGCGTTTCGCAAGTGCATTCTCAACAACTGAGCAGTCAATCATACCTATTCCATGCAGAGAAGAATGTTTCAAATGCATCATCGTGTAACGGATGTGGAAGATGAGTTCTTTGTTCTTCTCGATTAAATTTTTTTTTCCAGTCAAGCTCCAGATATCGAAGTTATCTTTTTAAATAGAATAGTTTGTACTTGTACTCGTGAGTTGTAAAATCATTCCATTAAATACGCCCGCCACTAAAGAACTTTTCTATCATCAGCCGGGCTCTGTAATTTATGTATAACTTCCTTATGTGGCAATAAATAACATGAAAGTCAATCGAACGTTCTCCTCCATGTTCCACTGGCCTTATTCGTAGTAACTTTTCTCTCGTGGGAACAATTATACACACCATTGGGTCCCCTTCAGATTGGATAGAACGAGTGGAGGAGAATGAGACAAAGCTTACCGAGAGGCTATCGAATAGCTCGGTATTATTATTTCAATTTTCCAAAACGCGTGTTGAAAGTTACCCCTGCTACGGTTTTTGCATATAGAACCTGGCAGATACTAAATCTGAACAATGCAGCTAGCAAGCAACCGTCAGATGTGTGTAATTCATAAGTACTTTAAAGAACCCATTTATTATGGTACGTTTTTTCGATTGTTGACCGATTGACAACCGAAATATGAAATAAAAATCAGAAGAATTAGGTACAAGACACGTCCGCACGAGAAAACAACAGTCTTTCTTTTATTTTAGGTTGGATCATTTGATTATGTTGACTAATGCTGATATGATTAAATGCATGATCTAAAACAAATCGAACAGCATCGACTGAATCGATTAGTTAATCAACATTATAGGTATATCCACCACTGTCCGTTGAAGCTAACTGCTCCCAGGGATATTACGCGTCGTATTAAACACGACCTGGACTATGCACAGAAGACGATAAAACAGATCGGGCTAATTGAAGACAATTATGTGCCTACATAGCAAAACGGTTGCTATAATGTTTGATTCTGCTTCCGTTCTTTTTACCTCATCCTTTCAGGATTACAAACTAATATTTTTCAAACTTTGAGTATGTTCTGTCTCAAGATATTGACTCCTCAAAAATCAATTCAGATACATACTGGTGTTGAAGAGAGGATCCCGCGCATTCAGGACAAACAAAAGAAAATTTGGTAAGAGTAAGCCATACGACGTACGACCATAAAGGCCAAACGTCGTTTTGACGGAGCAGCTCGGGGAGCCAGTGGAACCCGAAAGGCTAGTTCTCGCAACTCGCCGGGCCTCAAGAAGGTACCAGCCAGCCTGTGCCATCGGCACAAAAGACCAAGAATCCATGGCAGCTGATTAGTAGGGCAAAACGGAAACCGAACGCATCCCGACTCGCTAAGAAAATTAAGAACAGAGGCGAGGCCTTGTTGGTTATAGCAGACTAGGAAAAGTACGCCGAAGTCCTTAAATCGATGCTAGCGGCCGAAAGTCTTTTGGCTCTGGGAGTAGAAGTGCGAAGCGTCTGACGCACCAAGGCAGGGGAACTGTTCTGGGTGCTGAAACGTAAAACACAAGAAGGTCCTGGGTGACGGCATCGGGCTGGAGTCGATGGGTGCGGAAATGACCCTCCAGTGTAGCAGACGACATCGACCCTGCCATCAAAACGCAGAGCGGTATAAAGTTTGTTCGGACCTCTGTACGCCTAAGAGGCGGACCCTTTTGCATGCAGGTAGCTTACTTCAAGTTACTGGCCGTGGAAGCCGAAAGGGTACTGGATCGAGGGAAGTTGAAGATTGATTGCTCAGTATGCCCAATAAGCATGCTCCAGCCACCTTCAGGTGATGCCCGATAGCTGTTCCATAACGTGCATGCGACGTCACCATGCCGAGAAAAACCATACCGAGTAATGGGAGACGCCCGATAGATTGGTGGAGTACCGATAGGAAGAGGAGACTGCACAAGAAGAAATTGACCATTCTACGAGGTAAATCAGCGACGGAAGGTAGAACGACTAACCCTACAGTACAATTGATCGAAGGATTCGTCGTTAACCGTTCGACACAGCAGTTTACGGAGGAACAATTAGCACACCTCAACAAGGGTTTAGGATATGCGACAACCCAGAAAGCGGACCTAGAACAGATAATCGTGGATACTGAGACAGCGATTTCACGAAATGTTAATCAACGGGACGAGAATAGTGTGAGAAATGTCGTAGCAGACGCCATCAAAACAGGACAGCATGGGACATCGAACAAAGACGAGAGGTGGATTTTGAAGGAGTTGAAGGAGAAACCTATTTACTACATGAAGGCGGACAAAGGAAACGCAGTGGTGGTAATGGAGAAAGAGGACTACGATGAACAAATGACGACAAAAATCAACTGAGGACCATACAGGCATTTGAGAGTGGACCCACTACCCGGACTTATCAAACTTACGGACAAAACGTTAAAGGAATGCAAGACGGTCATCGGAGAAGCCCGGGTAAAAATGACGAACCCTGTGTTACCAAGGATCAAAGGACTACCAAAGATACATTAGCCAGGTACAGAGATGCGAGAAATAGTTTCATCAGTGGGATCCCCTACACAGAACTTGGCCAAGTGGTTAGTCAAGGAGTTTCAGAGTATGCCGAAGCCGTTCCCCAGCACATCAGTTGTGAACACCCAGGAGTTCACCAAAAGGATATCGGAATCAGGAATCATCGGAGAAGAGGACATCATGGTATCATTTGACATAGCGGCATTGTTCCCAAGCGTTCCAGTAAAGGACGCTTTGAACCTTTTGGAGGATTGGCTACTGGACAGATACAGCATGGCAGTGAAACAGTACTAGCTGTTTACTACATTAATCATATATTCAATTGCTTTGAAACCATCGAAGTAGGCCCAATTTGAACCACAACTTAGAGTCACATCATCAGCAATCAAAGCAATCGGGGAATGTGTCATCAACCACATTCAGTGAACAAACAGTGCGATAAGGTGTTCCAAGTGGCTCCCGCTTGCCAACAGTCAGGATGAACTCCACACTTTACATTCCGTGGAAGCCCCGTGGGTAGGGAGGGGGGTTGGAAAATGACCACGATAAGCCACATGGGGGGAGGGGGGGGGGGGGGTTCATCATGTTTTAAAATACAAATCATTAAAATTCAATGATTTAATCATTAAACGTAAAGCGCATCTAAGAGCCGATGCCCACGTAGCGTCTTTTCAACTTAGCGTTAGAAAGACGTAGGTGTGCATCGAGAAAAATCGATAACGCAGCGTCGGTCGCAACGCCGATGGATATCTTTTATTTATATATATATTTTTTGTTTATATATATTTTCCATGTATTTTTTTATTCAGGCATTATTTAGAATTTCCACGGAAGAGTCTATGGATTATCGTCAAAAAAATCTTTGCATTTTCAAAGAATAAATATTTAGAATTCTCAAGGTTCATGTTTTTTTTTTATTTGAACCAGAAATCATTTCAAAGTTGCATCGGGAATTCATTCTTCTTCGGGATGTCATTTTGATTTCTTTGTAGGTTCAGCTAAACATTGCTTTAAATCTTTACCATGCAAAGATGCACAGGAAATGATTTAGAAAGTTTAAGGAATTTTCACATCAGAAAATCTTTAAAATTTTGATTTAATTTTTTAAGGAATTCCTACTGGAAATGCTTCAAACAAGTACTTCAAAAGTACAATTTTTTCGTTATTACCATTTGTAAAAACATCAGAATTTCCTCGGGAAATTCGTTATTGGTGTTTCAGATGAACTTTTTTCGATTTTCTACTGGAAAACCTTAGGAATTCCCATCGGAAATATTTTGACATATTCCGAATAATTTATTTTGGAAATTAAAAAAAAACTGCTGAAAATTTCTAAGAATTTCTTTTGGAAAACAAAAAAAAAATCCATTGGAAATTTAGAAGGATTTCATTTGAAGATTCCTTAAAGTTGTCCAGGATTTTGAAAAAAGTCTTTAAGAGATTCTGTGAAAAAGTAAGATGGATTTTTTTCTCTAATTTATACTGGAAATTCTTCGGAATTTGATGTTTATTGGAATTATCATTGTAAATATGCATTTCGGATCCTTCCACGGATTCTTCTAGTTCTTCAAAATTTCTACAGAACATTTTTTGGAACTCTTCCGCAGAATTTCGGAAAAAAGTGTCGTTGAAATTCTAAAGATTTTCCGGGGACACTCCGAAGAATTTCTTATCAATATTCCGAAGGATTTCCCTTGCAACTCCAGAATAATTATTCTTGAAAATTAAGAAGATCTTGGGATTTAAAATTAATCCAATAATTTAGGCTTAAGAAGCCTAGTTTTTATGATATTGAATAATTAATGATCGAAAAAATTAATAATGCACCTAAATGTTCTAAATGCACAAAATTCTAGTAGTGCGCACTCTTTCATTCATGAAATTGGTTCGGTATGCCCGATTGAGCTCAGAATTGCAACAAAGATCACAAAGATCAATTCCACAGAACATTATACGATGATTAAATGGCTTTTTATAAAGTTTCGGATGATTTATTAGGAGTTGGTCTGTGCACTTTGGAATTCATTGATTGCCATGAAAAACATACGCATGCCATCAAAGATGCCTGCGATGTGTGGTTTCGCGCACACTCAAACATATGCAGAAGAACGCGCGCCACAGCACATATCTAAGCCACCTTTGATAACATGCGCAAATCGAATGATCCGAACTCCAAAATAATAATTGGTCTATAATACATTCATTCCTCTATGAGTCGCTTGTGGAAGGACCATTGGCTGAAGCATATTCGAGATGTGAAATAGAAGTTCCGTGGGAAATTATTCGAATCATTGGCTTCCACGAGTCAATATCAAAATAAAATTTCAATGAAGAATTAGAAATTTTGAGAGAGCCAGCTCTGGATTGAAAATCTCTTTAGTAGAGAAACAAATAGAAAATTTCCATAATAAAATAGGAAATTGCCAATAAAAAACAATAATACACACAACAATAATAAATCAGCACTTGTAAAAGCAAAAATTGCAATTATGAAATAAGAATTTTCCATAAAGAAATCAAAATGTTCAAAGAAGAAATACAAAATTTATTTCTAATATTGATGATTCTGAAAACAATACTGAAATTTCTACAGGAATGCTATTCAAAAGAAACAACAGTAGGAGGTTTTATTTGCATCTCTAAGATTACATATTAACTTTGTGATTCTCTGATAAACTTTTCGTTTTAGGAGTTCAGTTGAGGTTAATACTTAAGAATTTCCAGTAGCTCCAGAGCTATGGAAAGTCCCAAATACTCTAAGGAATCTATAGGGATATTCAGTGATGTACTTTATAGTTATTTAAAAAAACACTAATAAAAAAAAATAAAAATATCGGGATATTTTGGAAAATTTCTAAACCATTATATTTTTTTTTCGAAATTTTTATAAGATATTCACGAGACCACATTTTTTTGTATCCTCCTGAAGCATTGAAGGTGTGCGAGTTCTAGATATCCTAATACCTGATACACATTACAACATGATATCATCAAAATTTTCAACTTCATGAAAATTTATAATTTCCATGCTGGGTTTAGTTTGATTTTGAATCAATTGAAATTGTCCATCTTCAAAATTGATCGGATTAACCATATGTTTTAGTTAAATAAGGTTTTTTTTTTTAATTTTTGTACTTGAAAAAAAACCACGTGGTCATAGGGGGGGAGGGGGGTCTGCCAAATGACCACGATAAGCCACATGGGGGGAGGGGGTCAAAAATCTTCAAAAATATGACCACGTGGTTTCTGGATGACCCCTTATCAATTTAGTTTATTCTGTTATCAACTGTTGCCTACAACTTTGAACTGTACTAACAAGTTTTTTTTATCGACGGTGCTTGTCTATACAGTTTTAATTAGGTATAGGTCAGCTATAGGAGTCACTTTTCGGTGGCAAAGTAAAGCTTCCTCACGCCCATTCCCTATCTACTAGTAAAAATTATCGAGAATGATGCCGTCATAAGATTGTTCATATACCATCATTAAAATGTGGGGTATTTTTTATTATGGCTCTTCGAAGTGAGACATAACTGTCGTAGCCTTACAAATCCTTGCTCAGCGGAAAATTTGTCTTCAACTCCGAAAATTGGAAAGCGTGCTTACGCTCCAAGAAATGAACACTGAATGATCATCGTTTATTTTCATTCGAACAATCTAGAATTCCCTGTCAGCCTACTGAGATTGAATTTCAAATTTCTTCTCATTAGCTTCTTAGTATGCTGGCATTTCAAATGCCTACTACGATTGAATTTCAAATACGTTATCATTTTTTTATTATTGTCATTTTAAAATAGTTAAGTTTATTTCGGTATTTTTATCGTGTATTCAATGTAACCAAAAATACGAATACTTTTTTCCGACTCACTTTATTCCCCATAATAACAAAATAAGATTGGCGCCACGTTCCTAATTTTGAAAAAAAAAACTTCTTCTCAGTGAATCCAGCAGTCGCTTCCCTACGAATGTCTTGAACACATTATTTAACAATAAATGCCTAGCTAGCTAAATGTAAGCGTGGCTACGACTCATCGTCACAGGGAACGCATCAGAAAAGTATTGTCGAAAAGAAAAGATCTTACATCATTATCACTGATGAAAAAGGACTCTGCCTTACTGAACCACCATTCAAGGCTCCAAGATACGATGTCCGTTGGATCACATGTACATGCGTAAAATCAGTGCGTCAATACCAGATTATATGTGAAGCGGCACTAAACATATATAGTCAGCATGTGATACCACTACGATCTTAGTGACAATACTTCAGATTATCTCCATTTGGGAATATGTGACCTTCAAGCTGATTAGGTATGGATAAAATTTAGATAAGACTTTCGTGCTCTATGTCCGTCGAGAGTTTCAGTCGTCCACTTTAGTTTACCAGTGTCCCACGTAAACAGATAAAGTTGTTTTTTTTTGACTTCACGAGAGTTAAAATGTTCACAGGTATATAACTTTCAACGTCCAAAAAATTACAAAAGTTTCTAAATATTTCAAACGGAATAAATATTATCAATATTAAAGAAAAAGCTTAAAATTTAAATAGATTTCATATTTATACAAGTACTGCCCATTGAAGAAAAATAAACAACATATTGGTTGTTATTAGTAACGAGCAACATCAATGCTTGCTTAGCCCGGAATTTAAGTTCAGTGTCTAGAAGCAGTTTATGTCAAAAAATTTATAGCATCCGCAATTATGGCGATCGTGGAAAGCTGGATTCCCTCCTGGTGTTAAGATCGTCAGCTTCGCCTATGACGTAACCATGGAGGTCTACGGAAAGTCAATTCCCGAGGTAGAATAGACCGCAGCACACGCGATCAGCACGGTGGTGGATTGGATGAGCGCCAGAGACCTGAAGCACATTCAACATAAGACAGAGGTCCACAACCGCAATTCGGCACAACATGTAATGATTCATGTGTGAGTAGTTGAGATCACGTCAAAGTGGAGCCTGAAGCTCCTCAGAGTTATGATAGACGACAAGCTGACTTTCCGCAGCCTTGTCGACTATGCATGCAAGATAGCTACAATTGCTGACATTATCGAGGATGATGTCCAACAGCTTCAAGGTGTGCGCCGGTAGACGTAGGCTACTAGTAGGCCATGCCGTATCTAGCCTTAAAAACGGCGACATGTCCGGGGCACGTGCGCTGGGGTTAACCAGTTACCTGCGGAAGCTGGAGAGAACGTACCGCTTTAAGTGTCTCAGAGTGATATCTGCCTATCACACGACGCATCCTGTGTCGAGGAGTGTTTCGAGCTACGTGGCACCAGAGGAGCCCGAGAATGCATCAGGGTAGCTTCGGTTGTCGGATGGCAACGCGTGTGGGACAACTACTTGAAAGGTAGGTGGACCCACCTGCTGATACTTAACATATCGAGCTGGGTGGAGAGACCCCATGGGGACAGGCTATGGCTGCTTCAAACAGTACTTCCTCAAGTTTAAGCACACGTGAATCCCCGACTGCCCAGGTGTTGACGAAATTGCATATACATACTGTTCGGAATATGTCCTCGCTTTGACCTCTAAAGAAGAGCAATGCTAGATGTTTGTGGTCAGAACACAATCCCGGATACCCTTATCCAGCGGATGTGTCAAACTGTGTTACAAATCAGTCTCATATGAACCGGTGCCCGCGAAAATGGTACATAAACCATTTTTGTCAATTTTGAGTTTTCCATACCAACGGCTTCTATTCGCAAAGATCTAGTAAGGGAATAACGAAAAAGTGATTTATGGCAACTAAATCGGGAAATATGCACATTTTATTTTCTGGTATATATCACAATGGCCATTTCGTTGCCAGAAAAAGTGGTAGGGTTAGGGCAGGTATTTTCGTCTTTTCGTCACAGTCTCAAAAACCAATAGAAGAGACACTTTTTTGCTAAACTCATCCGTACCAAATCGTAAGCTCAGGAAAAACGTTCAGCTATAGTGAAATTATGGCAAATGGACATTGCTTTCATTGATTTTAGACCCTACGACGATGGACGGAAATACCTGCCGTGTCCCTACATGTACAGTTGCACCCACTAAAATCAGCTTATTTAAAGGAAAATTGGCAACATGACTGTTTTCACAACAGATTTTAATCCTATTTTGAATTTCAAGATAGCTTTCTGCCGTTTAGAATGATTTTAAAAATGTACATGTACCACTTTTACTGTCAACGTTTTTTGGTTTCTGTTTCCTTTTGTTCTCATTAATAGTGGTACATGTGCAATTTGTTCCAATAAACTTGAAATTTGTCATAAACTTCGCTTATTTTTCACTATTATCTTTAGGCACATCAGTCATAATGTTGGTACAGTTTAGTTGCAAAAAATTGCAAATATGAATTTATTATTTGATGTTTTTGGGAGAATGCGTCTCCTGAAAAATTTATTCAATGTAACATGTACCACTTTCGCTGGCACCGGTTCATATATAAAAATCGTTTCGTTTGATGGTTGAATCAGCAAAATTGGTCAAGAATTGAAAAAATAAAATGTGCATAGATTCGGTTTGTAACAAGTCCTTGTTAAGTAAATAGAGCATCAATCCCCAAGCACTCATAATTTTAGTGTACCTCTTCTATACATGTTTCCACCAACCATTTGCCACCCATATTTTACTGCGGAGCCATTCAGCATTTTGTAAATATCGATTCCCTCTGGGAGAGTCACTCGGCATGAGTTTGCGATGCACGTGGTGCGATTGAAAAATCTATGATTGATCCACCCAGCATCAATGGCGTTAAACTATGATTATACAGAGATGTTTTTGCTTCAACCTCTTCTGAGACAACACACAAATAGTGTAATAGTTTAACAAACACAAAAATGGCTCGTATGCTTGAATAAATGCTCGAATCACAATATTTTCAACAACCTGTATTAGATTCCTCAACATCAGGAAATGGTCAAAATGCCCCAAATTATTTAAATTCCTAGGATGCTGTTACCTCTGCTATCGATCTGATCTTTTATCCCGTTTTCATCTATCGCTCGTTTACTCTGCAGTTGAATTGCTGCAATTTTAAATCGTCCGTAAAAAAAAACTCACGTGAAACACGCAATATTTACAACAGATTACGATGGAAGATTGCACAGAACCAACTCGTCGACGGGGGCGGCAGTGCAGGATGCGGTTTTAATAAGATTAACATTCAACTCCACTAGACTGATGAACCAGCGATGTGGCGGGAAGCTGGGCTTTATTGCTGGTCGAATTGGGCCACCGGCAGCCATCATTATTCAAAAGTTGTTCATGCCTGTGTGCGGCAATAAATATCGCTTCGAATGGGAGGGCAGGGAATTGATACTTTTCTGTGGCTTATTTTAGTAGCGCCGGCCAGTCCGGAGCGCTTTCAATCTGAACCGCATATTAAACTGCTCGATATTTGCCGAGGATTGGTTTTATATAGCAAAAGTTTCTTTATTACGGAAATACAGAGTTTAATGTCATATCAATTGCAAAAATCGGTTTGCAAATGAAGGAACAGATATTCCAGGAAGAGGAGAAATTGAATACAGCATTTTAAACAAGCCTAATAAATGTGCATAAGTCTTAAACAAACTAATATTCGGATAAGCTATGGCCATGATAAGCCATCAAATTAATATTGCCCTACATTAACCACATTTGCCCTGTTTTGATCATTTTACAAAAGCCGAGACAATATTTTTCGATTAAATCTTAAACCGTATAGTGAATCTCACTTAGAAATATTTAAATGCGTTCTCAACAAAAAACGTGAATCCGTGAGGCGACATTTACAGAATTTCTATGACGACGTCTATGGCGAATGTCGAACAGTACCATTTAAAAAGTGCGCTGTTACCGCTTCATAAACAGTGTTGGATATACTTCAAATTTTCAAATCTCATCGGTGATTCAAATAATGCGTGAGTCCCATCAGAATCTTTGCCAAGAGAATCGCTCATTAATCGTGTGGGGTTTAAGTAGCGTGTGTTTACTGTTTACACGGAAGCTTCAATATACCCATTAATTGGGTTTCATGTACCCATTATTCGTCTCAGTACGGAAATGTCAAAAAATGGGTATTTTTTCGAATACAAATAATGGGTATTTAAGCCTCATATTGAAATTCCTTGCTTTCTAACAATAATGGGTAAATTGTACGCACCATTTCGGAAACAAGTGTTAACGCCATTTTTGCGCCGTTCCAACGCGTCGAAACTTTTGTTGCGAAAAAATATTGAATTTTCCTTTCATTCTTGGAAAAACAAATAAGGTGAGTTTATTTGAATTAATACGCATGTTTGAATTTCAATTTGACCCCAGAACTTTACCGAAATACGCGTATCCACTGACTTCCAATCGTTTTTCTTGTTTCAGAAAGAAGTATGCCGATGGGGGAGATTTCTGATGATTGTAAGATCACCAGAACAACTTTTGATCCGCTCCAATCATCAAGGCCAATGGCCGGCTGCAGGATGAGACATCGTGTGATACCCCTATCCTGATATGTGTTGGATCGCCAGTGGAATCGATGTTACCGTGTACGGATCAATCCACCAAGGATCGCCGGATGTTATAGCAAAAATGCGTCGTATAAAAGTTATAAACATTATTTGAGATTTTTTTTTAGATTATTGTTTATGTTATGAAGCGGCATTATGTGTGTTTAATACATCAGAGAAAATAAATTTTGTTTATTTTTTTGTTCAAATATATTCATTAGTTTTCATTGCATTTGAAACATAACCTCAAACAAAAAAAGCAATTTATTGGGACTTTTTTACCCATTTTATAATTGAAAACTAGGAGTCAAAACTACCCATTTTGTGAAGTTTCGCTAGCGTACCCATTAATGAGTAAATCGAGTTTACTCATTAAATGAGTTATGCCGCTTTTCTTCGAAATGGGTACGAAAATACCCATTAATGGGTTCTTGAAAATGTCCGTGTATATATTCACACCTCAGCGTGACAATCGGCTAGCAGCAAGCCATGACTCTGCCTCTCCTGGTCTGATCTCCGTGGCGTTTACACGCATCCACAGAGAGTCGCTGTCATAATTTCGTTCCGGCCATTTAGCGCCACACATTTTGTTGGCGATCCTGCTAGTCTATTTTTTGGATCCTGTCGCTGATTTCATGAGGTGAGTTGAATTCAAGTGGTTAAATTGTGAAGAGTAATAAATCACAATGGGCGTCTGGAAGACCGGTGGAAAATGGTTTATGGAAAAGAAACTATAGAAAACTATAAGGCGTGTCTGGAAGGTGTCCGAAAAATGTATTGTAGTTTGTGAAACTACAAAGTGCGTATGTTTTCCAAAATGGTTTACGATCTAGCCATAGCGGGATAACCTGTAGGATCAGATTATCTTGGAATTTGCACAATTAATATGGATTTGGATTGGATTGAGATTGGATTTGGTTTGGATTTGGATTGTTTTTGAATTGGATTTGGATTGGATTTAGATTGGATTTGGATTGGATTGAGATTGGATTTGGTTTGGATTTGGATTGTTTTTGAATTGAATTTGGATTGGATTTGGATTGGATTTGAATTGGATTTGGATTGGATTTGAATTGGATTTGGATTGGATTTGGATTGGATTTGGATTGGATTTGGATTGGATTTGGATTGGATTTGGATTGGATTTGGATTGGATTTGGATTGGATTTGGATTGGATTTGGATTGGATTGGATGGAATTGGATTTTGATTGAATTTGATTTGGATTGGATTTGGATTGATTTGGATTGATTTGGATTGATTTGATTGATTTGATTGGATTTGATTGATTGGATTTGATTGATTTGATTGATTTGGATTGGATTTGATTGATTTGGATTGGATTTGATTGATTTGGATTGATTTGGATTGATTTGGATTGGATTTGGATTGATTTGGATTGATTTGGATTGATTTGGATTGGATTTGGATTGATTTGATTGATTTGATTGATTTGGATTGGATTTGGATTGATTTGATTGATTTGGATTGATTTGGATTGGATTTGATTGATTTGGATTGATTTGATTGGTTTGGATTGATTTGGATTGGATTTGATTGGATTTGATTGATTTGATTGATTTGGATTGATTTGGATTGATTTGGATTGGTTGGATTGATTTGATTGGATTTGGATTGATTTGGATTGATTTGGATTGGATTTGGATTGATTTGGATTTGGTTTGGTTGGTTTGATTGATTTGGATTGGATTTGAATTGGATTTGGATTGATTTGACTGGATTTGGATTGATTTGATTGATTTGGATTGATTTGGATTGGATTTGATTGGATTTGATTGGATTTGGATTGATTTGATTGGATTTGATTGATTTGATTGGATTTGGTTGGATTTGGTTGGATTTGGATTGGATTTGATTGGATTTGGATTGGATTTGATTGATTTGGATTGGATTTGATTGGATTTGGATTGGATTTGGATTGATTTGGATTGATTTGGATTGATTTGGATTGATTTGGATTGGATTTGGATTGATTTGGATTGGATTTGGATTGGTTTGGATTGGTTTGATTGGATTTGGATTGATTTGGTTGGTTTGGATTGGATTTGGATTGATTTGATTGGATTTGATTGATTTGGATTGGATTTGGATTGATTTGATTGATTTGGATTGATTTGGATTGGATTTGATTGATTTGATTGGATTTGGATTGGATTTGATTGGATTTGGATTGATTTGATTGATTTGGATTGATTTGGATTGGATTTGGATTGGTTTGGTTGGTTTGATTTGGATTGATTTGGATTGGATTTGGATTGGTTTGATTGGATTTGGATTGGATTTGGATTGGTTTGGATTGGTTTGGATTGGGTTTGGATTGGGTTTGATTGGTTTGATTGGATTGGATTTGGATTTGATTTGGATTGGATTTGGATTGGATTTGGATTTGGATTGGATTTGGATTGGATTTGGATTGGATTTGGATTGGATTTGGATTGGATTTGGATTGGATTTGGATTGGATTTGGATTGGATTTGGATTGGATTTGGATTGGATTTTGATTGAATTTGGATTGGATTTAGATTGCATTTGTATTGGATTTGGATTGAATTCGGATTGGATTTGGATTAGCATTTGGATTGGATTTGGATTAGATTTGGACTGGATTTGGATTGGATTGGATTTGGATTAGCATTTGGATTGGATTTGGATTCGATTTGGATTAGCATTTTCTTATCTTTATTAGGTTGTTTTTTAATCGTATTGCTTGAGCTTGATTGACTGCCCGTAGTTGCTACTCCATTATGACCAGATCAGCTGTTTTTGCACAAAGAACCAACAGATGTTTGCTTGGGACTAGCACTCATCTTCAATGTACAAGTACTGGTGATCTCATTTGTTAGGTCATACTGGCGCCTGCACGTCAGAATGCAAGTCAATGTAGGGAAGGGGAGGAAATGGTGATGTAATCATTCGCTCACTGCAAGCCGAATATACCTCTGCACTTGCCACGAGATCATACGGAATTTATTGGAATTTTTGGGTTAGGTTCGAGAGGCAGAGGTTCGTCTTGGTTAACGTGCTGCTAATGTGATGAATAGGAGAAAGCATTTGATGGAATTTCTAATTTGATGAAGGGAAACGAGCTTTTATTTAATTTCCAATTCTAGCAGCTACTGCTAGAATAGTCAAGTTGAAGGTATAGGATAGAAATGGAAACGGTATGGAAGTCCATTTCCAGTTCTAGCGATTGCTAGAGAAAGATACAAAATAGGAAAGTGGAACGGACCTGGGATTGAACCCACGACTTCCTGCGTATGAGACCGAAGCAGTAGCCATATAATTATGTTGTTTTTTAATCTTATTAGTAATGAAGTCCAACACCGCTTTGTTTTGAATTGCATTAGAATGGGTTTTGGAATGTTTTAGTATTTTCATTGTATTTGCGAAAATCTCGGATAACAAAAGAAGCCCATTTGGCTTCGTTAATTTGTTGTTCTCTAATCATCCATTCATTACTTAGATCCTAATGTAAAAGCACGGAATAGGAACGAAAGTATGAATCGCGTTTTATCTTTCGCGACCCACAGTTTGGGAACCCATGTTCTAAATCAATGTTCTAATATTAAAACCATGATGTTGAGACAAGTTTATTTTAATGTGCAATTTTCTGATGTTCATCTTAGTCTCATTTAAATAGTGCAAAAACAAGCATTGCATCCTATGCTAGAAGATTTTTTTTGCGGTTTAACGAGAGAAGAGGGGGAATGTTGGGTTTAAGTAAAATGCATTCAGCGTGTGTTTAAATAGTCACACCTCAGCGTCTCAATAGGCTAACATCAAGCCATGACTATGCCTCTCCTGGTCATATCTCCGCGGCATGCGCACGCATCCACGGAGAGTCGCTGTCATAATTTCCACATTTAGGACCACACAATTCGAATCGCGATTTGCATCATTGCATGATTTTTACGTGTTCCTCATTGTTGAATGCATTGAATTAACTTTTTTCACATGAAACAATGGTTAATAAATTCAAATGTAAACAAAAACTCCTTAATTGTGTTTTGACGTTTTTGTAGAGCGAAGCGATGCGATTCTCGATAGCTTGATGAGAACTGATCGCGGTGGTACTGTTCTTCATTTTTTTTATTTTTGTTTGGAATAATAGGAGATATGAGATGAAGATATTACATTGGCCTGGTCATGTGAATATGCATTTTAATTTACGAAACAGTAGTAAACACCAAAGATTACTATTATTTCCAGCATAATAAAGTACACTAACAGATGGCTCCAAAAAGCCACAACAACGACAACGACGGTGGGAGATGATAGAGATTTATGACCCAAACACATTCGTTGAAAGTTTTGCCACCGCTCCTGAGGATGCCACCAAAAGTGAAACAAGGTATACAAAATACATTCGGCGAATCTTGGCAGTGCATCAACAGTACGCAGTTACGGGGGTGACAATTGCGTTGAATGCGTTGGAGGACGCCCTGGAAATTACTTTCCAAATAAGCTAGGTGACAAATCTGACAGCTTCTCACATAAAACCGGGGGTGAATAGCAACAATCGTGGCCAACCGAACAATATGTCTGCAGCAACGTGGAATGATACCGCGCGCGCGAAAGTGAACCATCCACTCTAATAATGTTCCGGCTGATATCGCTATCGTCGTTGCCTCCAGCTGCCATTCACATCATGCGGAATGGAATCGCAATAAAATAGAAAGAAAGATTTATGTCCTTTCTGCGTTTGTTGTGATGTGTGGAAAACTTGTTGATTTTCTTTTCTGCAGATTATTAGTTATTTCCGGCGAAGTGGGACAGATTTTCATTGTTATGAGATGAGATTTGTGTCTAATTTGGTAAAAAAAATCGGACGGCAATCGCCATTTCAATTAAATCCAATCGTAAATCATAGTCATTGCGTGAAAATATTTGAGACATATTATATGACCATTGTCTAGTGTCCATTGTCATATAATATGTTGCAGATCTTTTGAACCCACGATAACGTGCAGGCAAACTGAATTAAAAATATACCGTCGTCGGGGGTGATAATGGGTCAAATGGGGATGAGGATGGGTCACTGTTTCAACTACTTAGAATGCTTGTAGAATATATTGAATATATCTGAGGGCAAGAAGATTAAAACATAAGAGACCTTTTTGAACGATTTTGCTGTTTGCGAATTTCGACTAAAAATTATCCTAATCTATTCTAGGCATACGCGCATACGCATACGCGCAGCAGCTGGAAGTGGCACTCCCAACGGAAGAGCAGCTAGGCGCAGCGTCTCTTGAAGATGGGTGGAAAGATATTCGATCCGCCATTGGTAGCACCACAACCACTGCACTTGGCACGGTGCCCCCGGATCAGAGAAACAACTGGTATGACGGCGAATGTGAGCAGTTAGTGGAGGAGAAGAATGTAGCATGGGCGAGATTGCTGCAACAGCGCACGAGGGCGAACGAGGCACGATATAAACAGGCGTGGAACAGACAAAACTCGATTTTCCGGAGGAAAAAGCGCCAGCAGGAAGATCGAGACCGTGAAGAGACGGAGCAACTGTACCGCGCTAATAATACACGAAAGTTCTATGAGAAGTTACGTAAGGGCCACATGCCACCCCCCCCCCCCCCCCTCTCTCTCTCTCTCTCTCTCTCTCTCTCTCTCTCTCTACCTCTCTCTCTCTCTCTCTCTCTCTCTCTCTCTCCTTCTCTCTTTCTCCCTCTCTCTCTCTCTCCCTCTCTCTCTCTCTCCCTCTCTCTCTCTCCTTCTCTCTCTCTCTCTCTCTCTCTCTCTCTCTCTCTCTCTCTCTCTCTCTCTCTCTTTTGTGCTCCCCTACTCGAGGTTTTCCTTTTTTAATGGCCGTGTTAAACTGGGACGTTGCTTACGACATCTTTGTGAACAACCTTTTTCCTGTTCGAAGATCGTTCTCGACGTCGCAGGTCTTTCGGGAAAGCGCAGAGCGCCCCCAACCACATTGATTCGTAAGACCGTGCTATTTACAAGCCGCCGGATGTGGTCAATGTTCTTAGGAAGTGCTTCGCATCAGTAAGCGGCTATTCAACCGACTTTAAAAGTCTCGTAGCCACCAGGGCTAAGACGACTCCAGCCGAGTTTTCCTTCGCTCTTCACGAGCATCGCCCAGGTCTCGTGTCCGTACAGAACACCGGTCTAATGTGCGTTTTGTACGGCGGCGAACTCTATTCGAGCGTCTTACGGCCACTATTATTTATTATTTATTCAGACTAAGGCCGAAGTGGCCTGTGCGGTATGTAAGAGTCTTCTCCATTCGGCTCGGTCCATGGCTACACGTCGCCAACCACGCAGTCTACGGAGGGTCCGCAAGTCATCTTCCACCTGATCGATCCACCTTGCCCGCTGCGCACCTCGCCTTCTTGTGCCCGTCGGATCGTTGTCGAGAACCATTTTCACCGGGTTACTGTCCGACATTCTGGCTACGTGCCCGGCCCATCGCAGTCGTCCGATTTTCGCGGTGTGAACGATGGATGGTTCTCCCAACAGCTGATGCAATTCGTGGTTCATTCGCCTCCTCCACGTACCGTCCGCCATCTGCACCCCACCATAGATGGTACGCAGCACTTTCCTTTCGAAAACTCCAAGTGCGCGTTGGTCCTCC
Organism: Armigeres subalbatus; assembly: GCF_024139115.2. NCBI lineage: Eukaryota > Metazoa > Arthropoda > Insecta > Diptera > Culicidae > Armigeres > Armigeres subalbatus. The sequence continues at coordinate 34,631,357 of NC_085139.1, read as the reverse complement.
ACGAGCATCGTCCAGGTCTCGTGTCCGTAGAGGACTACCGGTCTAATTAGCGTTTTGTAGATTGTCAGTTTGGTACGGCGGCGAACTCTATTCGATCGGAGCGTCTTGCGGAGTCCAAAGTACGTACGATTTCCAGCCACTATGCGTCTCCGAATTTCTCTGCTGGTGTCATTTTCGGCAGTCACCAGTGAGCCCAAGTACACAAATTCTTCTACCACCTCGATTTCGTCACCACCAATGCAAACTCGCGGTGGGTGGCTCACACTGTCTTCTCTTGAACCTCTGCCTATCATGTACTTCGTCTTCGACGTGTTGATGACAAGTCCGATCCGCTTAGCTTCCCTCTTCAGTCTGATGTAGGCTTCCTCCATCTTCTCAAAGTTACGTGCCATAATATCTATGTCGTCGGCGAAACCAAATAGCTGGACGGACTTATTGAAAATTGTACCACTCGTGTTAATCCCTGCTCTTCGTATTACCATGCCAAAGCGATGTTGAATAGCAAACACGAAAGACCATCACCTTGCCGTAACCCTCTGCGGGTTTCGAAGGGACTCGAGAATGCCCCTGAAACTCGAACTACGCACATCACCCGATCCATCGTCGCTTTGATCAACCGTGTCAGTTTATCCGGAAAACCGTGTTCGTGCATTAGCTGCCATAGCTGGTCCCGATTGATTGTATCATATGCGGCTTTGAAGTCGATGAATAGATGATGTGTGGGTACGTTGTATTCGCGGCATTTCTGCAGTACTTGGCGAATGGCAAACACCTGGTCCGTGGTGGAGCGTTCGCCCATAAAACCCGCCTGGTACTGCCCCACGAACTCCCTTGCAGTTGGTGCTAGTCGACGGCATAAAATTTGGGAGAGTACCTTGTAGGCGGCGTTCAGCAATGTGATTGCGCGGTAGTTGCTACAATCCAGCTTATCGCCCTTTTTGTAGATGGGACACACGACACCTTCCATCCACTCCTGCGGCAAAACTTCCTCCTCCCAAATCTTGGTAATGACCCTCACCACCGTGTTTAAATAGCTCTCCTGGTAGTTGGTCAACCCCAGGGGCTTTGTTGTTCTTCAGCCGGCCAATCTCCTCCTGGATTTCCTGGAGATCCGGAGCCGGTAGAATTATGTCCTGCGCGCGTTCTCCCAGGTCCATCACCATACCGCCATCTTCGTCTGCCACATCGCCATTCAGGTGCTCTTCGTAGTGCTGCCGCCACCTTTGGATCACCTCACGCTCGTTCGTAAGAAGGTTCCCGTTTATGTCCTTACACATATCAGGCTGTGGCACGTGGCCCTTACGTGAACGGTTTAACTTCTCATAGAACTTTCGTGTGTTATTAGCGCGGTACAGTTGCTCCGTTTCTTCACGGTCTCGGTCTTCCTGCTGGCGCTTTTTCCTCCGGAAAGTCGAGTTTTGTCTGTTCCGCGCCTGTTTATATCGTGCCTCGTTCGCCCTCGTGCGGTGTTGCAGCAATCTCGCCCATGCTGCATTCTTCTCTTCCACTAACTGCTCACATTCGCCGTCATACCAGTCGTTTCTCTGATCCAGGGGCACCGTCCCTAGTGCAGCGGTTGCGGTGCTTCCAATGGCGGATCGAATATCTCTCCAGCCATCTTCAAGAGACGCTGCGCCTAGCTGCTCTTCCGTTGGAAGTGCCACTTCCAGCTGCTGCGCGTATTCTTGGGCTAGTCTACCGTCTTGTAGTCGCCCAATGTTAAGCCGCGGCGTCCGACTTCGACGCGTGTTGTACACCGTCGAGAGTTTTGAGCGCAGGCATACTGCAACGAGGTAGTGGTCGGATTCAATATTCGCACTGCGGTGAGTGCGGACATTCGTGATGTCGGAGAAGAATTTACCGTCGATTAGAACGTGATCGATTTGGTTTTCCGTTTCTTGGTTAGGTGATCTCCATGTGGCCTTGTGGATATTTTTGCGGGGAAAGAAGGTGCTTCGGACTACCATTCCGCGGGAGGCTGCGAAGTTTATGCATCGTTGGCCGTTGTCATTCGATACGGTGTGCAGACTATCCGGTCCGATGACCGGTCTATACATTTCCTCCCTTCCTACCTGTGCGTTCATGTCACCGATGACGATTTTAACGTCCCGCAGTGGGCATCCATCGTATGTCTGCTCCAGCTGTGCGTAGAACGCTTCTTTCTCGTCGTCGGGTCTCCCTTCGTGTGGGCAGTGCACGTTGATGATGCTATAGTTGAAGAAACGGCCTTTAATCCTCAGCTTGCACATCCTTGCGTTGATTGGCTGCCACCCAATCACGCGTTGGCGCATCTTACCCAGCACTATGAAGCCGGTTCCCAGCTCGTTGGTGGTGCCACAGCTTTGGTAGAAGGTAGCCGCTCGATGCCCGCTTTTCCACACTTTCTGTCCTGTCCAGCAAATCTCCTGCAGCGCCACGACGTCGAAGTTGCGGGGATGTAATTCATCGTAGATCATCCTGTCGCAACCTGCGAAACCTAGCGACTTGCAATTCCATGTTCCAAGCTTCCAATCGTGATCCTGTATTCGTCGCTCAGGTCTTTGCCGATTATATCGAGTCGCATTATCTCTTATATTGTTCGTAATGATTGGTTTTCTAGGCGGCTTATTGGGCCTGCGCAACCTCCTGTCTCGTCGGAGGGCCGTCGTGTCAGGGCTGTTTAGCGTCCCACCTAACACCAGGACTTGGGCTTGTGCGCTTTGAGCGGCACACGGTCGCTTTGGTGGGGCCTACTTGCGGATACATGCAGCTTTTTATAGAGGTTTAACAGGGCCCACTGTCAAACCCCACCACACCCTAGGCAAGCCCCACAACTCGCAGATGGCCTGGGGAGGGGTCGTCAAGCCCTTGGACATAGTCCCTGCTGCCACTATGCGTCTTCGAATTTCTCTGCTGGTATCATTTTCGACAGTCTCCAGTGAGCCCAAGTACACAAATTCACCACCGATGCAAACTCGAGCTGGGTGGCTCACATTATCTTCTCTTGATGCGATGTTGAATAGCGATGTTGAATAGCAGACACGAAAGAAACGAACTGAAACTCGAACTACGCACATCACCCGATCCATGGTCGCTTTGATCAACCGTTTCAGTTTATCCGAAAGTCCGTGTTCGTGCATTAGCTGCCATAGCTGGTCCCGATCGATTGTATCATATGCGGCTTTGAAGTCGATGAATAGATGATGTGTGGGCACGTTGTATTCGCGGTATTTCTGCAGTACTTGGCGAATGGCGAACACCTGGTCCGTGGTGGTGGAGCGTTCGGCCTGGTGAATGAAGCCTGAACAAATCAAACTTTCCCGACGAGTGACGCCTCAGCCACGTTATTCCGATTCCTAAAAACAGTTTCTCTTCCCGCGACGCCACTGATTACTGGTCTATCTCGCTAAACCTACTGTGTATCATAGGTCGTAAAATCTTGAGTCTGGCGGACGACTTGGATTTCGGCAACACGCCTTTCGACTGGGGTATGAGGCAAGTTCGTACTTTTCCGGATTAGGAGACGCACTCCAAAGTGCCTTTGACCAAGGAAAACACGTCGATCTAGTTTACCTGGTCTTTATCGGCAATTCCGCCTCCAGAACCTTCCCAGAGGAGACTGGGGTTCTGCAGGGGTCTGTTCTGGTAGTAACTCTGTTCCTGGTTGCCATGAATGGGGTTTTCAATGGCCTCCCAAGAACACCTACATCTTCGTCTACGCGGAGGACATCCTGCTTGTGGTAGTCGGGGACACTCCGGCGCGAATGCGTATCCGAACCCAAACAGCGGTTAGTGCAGTTCATCGGTGGGCCTCGTCGGTTGGCTTCCCCATGTCGGCCGAAAAAGCGTCCGCAGACATGTGTGCAATGGACGACACCGTCTCTCCAACCATAGTCTCAAGATTAACGGTCAGCCGATTCCTAACCGGATACTCGTCAAGGTCCTCGGAGTCTTCATCGACCGAGGACTGACCTTCGTCCCTCATTTCCAAGCGGTCAAAGTCGTCTGCAAATCAAGGACCAACCTTATAAAAACATTATCAAGACCGCATTGGACGAACAACAGTGCCACTCGGTATCATATCGGCCAAGCGCTGATTAACAACAGCAGAATGCTGTACGGACTAGAACTGACTTTTGTAGCACGTTGTTAGCTTGTCAACATACTCTTCCCAGTCTTCAACCAATACCTCCGCAAAGCTTCCGGACTTCTTCCTTTCACACTCGCTGAGGCTGCCTGCGCCGAAGCAGGTGTCCTCCCATTTCGCCATCGTGTGCAAGTGGCTATTTGCCTAAAATCCGCCGCATATGCTTCCGTCACATTCGAAAACCATAGGAACCCTCTCCTTGTTCAAGGGGATCGGATCATGCACATGATGGCCAGCGCCAATCTCCCCCCGGTGGCTAGGGTTCACTGGCATGGAGCTAGGAGCTGGCACTCCATCACAGCCAACATAAATAGCTCCATTGCGAGGCAACGAGGCAACGTCACTGCGGACATTCTGGCTGGAGCCGGCCACCAAGGCCGACGTTTCACAACATCGGTTCCCTTGGCTGACGTTAAAGCCTGGATAAAAAAAATCGTCAGCCAGGATTGGAAAAACCAATGGGCTGCTTCCAGAACCACGCAATTGCGGAAGGTCAAGGGATCTACGGTACCCTGGAACGACATGCCCAGTCTCAAGTACCAGCAAGTAATCTCCCGCCTCCGCACCGGCCACACTCGATTCTCACATATCTTCGGCGGAAGGCCCTTTCGGACTGTCTGTGTCATCTGCGGAGTACAAAACTCAGTGGAACATGTGATCTGCCGATGTCCAAAGTTTTAAATTCCTCGCTCTAGCTACGGAATACCGACAAATGAGAGATGCCCTAGCTGACGATCCGTTAGCTTATCTGTCCTCATCTGCTTCTTCAAAGATGGAGGACTGTACCACCAGATCTAGATTCAGCTTGACTTTCCGGGCACCCGGAAATAAGTCCCACCCATGGAGGTAAGCGAGCTTCCCTGGTCTTCCCAGGGTTGTAAGTCCCCACGCTTCCCACAGTCCCCATGGACCATGGCTGCCTTTCCTTCTCTAACTTCGCTACCATCGTATCCTCATCTTGATAGCAACCGACCAAGTCCTGTTTAGCAGGAATACGAAAGCTGTCGCTCTCAGAATGAGCCACGCTTGTTTCGAAGTTTTTGGTTTTATTTTTAAATTGCGGAAGGCCCCTAGGTTGGACCTGAGGGTTGCTGCTTTCAGCGCCCACCCTTGCCAGTTGCTCCCTTAGCGCTGGCAATATCATGACAAGTGAAGAACTGAAGTAATTTCAAAATTCACAGAAATTAAGTGAAAAAATCATGTTTTTTATTACGACGGACATCATTGTAGAACATTTGAATAATCTTAAAAATATATTGACGAAAGTATCGTGAAAAACCTGAGGGTGGTTCATAAATAACGACCCATATCTGAACTTCTATGGCAGGTATAAAGCTAAGGTTTATATAGCAAAATTTTTGGTAGCAACTTTGCGATTTCAAATTTTATTTGAATTAACTAAAAAATAATCTAAATATGCAATCATGCAAACATGCAAGTGACTTCAACGCCGTTAAAGCGATGATCTTTTTTCTACTTTGTGACCAAATAATCTTGGAATTTCCCCAATCAAACAACAAACATCAGTAACCAGTCGATGTTAGAGGGCGAGAACTACAAATGCAACACATGAGCTTCGCAAAACAAACTTTTTTATCTGATTTTGTAGTCCAGTGTAATTAGATTGCGCCCGATTTGCATGCTAATCGAGAATTAATTATATTCACTCGTCTCTCTTTCGCATGCCTCTTGCTAGTTTTGACAGTAAAATGCCAAACTCCATTTGACGTTTATTAATGATGGATAACTGCTTTTTAACTGGGCAGTAGCCCAAATAGCAAACACCCAGTTAAAAAGCAGCCTCATTAAAGAGCGCCCAGTGAACAAACGGTTGCTGTACGTCTACCATATAAAAATTTGGCGGTATACTTTTAGCTGCATTTTGTGTAGTAGTAAATGCCATGGTATTTGCAGCGGTATGTTGGAAACCAGACACAACTTCCTATTCACTGTTTCATTACCACCTAAACACCAGCATGCTTAATATACACTCCATATCGTATATTTTCTAAATCCAACAAATCCCGGATTCTTTTTCTAAGCATGCCAACGTCATCATATTCAATTATATATCTCGCATTTACCACAATCCATAACCGACAATATTTACGACGGGCTATGTGCTGGATAAATTTAATATTTCCATATGAATCAGCGCAACGTCGAGCAAAATAATAGAGATATTCCTCCAGCACTACCACCAGCATTGGGGACACATATCACTCAAAAAGATAAATAAAAGTCCATGCCATAAATATTTCATGCCCTCAATCTGTGCGGCAAAAAAACTGCACGCAGAGCTTCCACTTTTTTCAATAAACAATAGACGCATAGACTCGCAATCCATATCCAGCAGAACCACTCCACCAACCAACGTTACAGACATCGTCGGCTTCATTATTGTCCTTATCATCGGCCCTCCGCCGGCTGAGGGCTAATTATTACACCCCGCCTTCAAGTGCCATAAATATCCCGTGCGTCGAACTGGTTGTAATCTCGCCGATGCGATGGCGTAGTGCCGCGATGATACGACTGAAATCACAGAAAGTTGCGTGATTGGGCTACGGCTACCGGCTCCGAATGGCTACTGGCGGGCGGTGTGACATCACAAGGCCACCCACACAGTACAATTTCCCGCCAGCCACTGGGAAACTGAGGGTGGGGAAGCTGAGAATTTTCCCATTGAGCACGGTCCAACGCGTAACCAAGCATGGCATAGCACAGCATATTGTTTCGATGACACCTACTTTGCCTCGGTAGGTTAGCGCGCGTAATTTGTCATTCTGTGCTCTTCTAAAGCGCGAGCAGAGCGAATGACGTCAAACAAAAGAAAAGCAACACCTACTTTGTGGAAGGAAGGTTCCAGTGCATACACGTGGGTAGATTTGGCAAAACAATAATTGCCACTATCCTATTTCGGCAACTCATGTTTTATTCATAAATTAGTAGACATCCTAATCTAGTAAGAACGTGGATTATTATTTTGAACGTTTTTTTTTTCGAGATAAGGTTGATAGTCAAATCTACTTCTCGATCTCAGAGACACACATCTCAAAAGGTAAGATTCTGCAACCAGTAAAAACCATGTCCTCTTTGCTGCTTTGCATAGTATAACTTTTAGATTTGTTGAATGTTGATTACCCACGGTGTCTTAGTCCGAAGGGGCTTATTTTCAAAAAATCAGTATCTCTAAAACACCCACTAAAGTATAGGTTTTCCTCTTTCACGTAGTTGCATTTTTTAAAATGTTCTATCGGGGGTTCATTATTTGAGATTTCTATGGAATTTGCACAAAAAATAGTGAACAAATAAAAATTGTTTTAGATCCCCCGGTAGAACATTTTAGTTTTTCCACGATATGAGTGACCTATTTAATTGAGATTTTTGTCCCTATAAAAACGCGAGGCGAGAAAGCATTCATTGTGGCAGCTATTTTTGGACTCTACCGTGATTGTTCAAAGGTCGACCATTGATTTGTATAACTTATGGCTAAAATTTATCGAGATTGTCCCCAGTAACCTCAAGCATTACAGCATCCGCGAACCCGTCTTTTTTCACGCTGGCCGTGACGTTTAAACGTAATACTTCGTCATACATGATCCCTTACTGAAAATAGCTTTTCAGATTCCGACACAGATAATCTGGAGCTTGCAAGTGGTGCAGAGTCAGCAATAGCTGTCCCGCTTGCTACCTTTTTTTTGCAATTATTGATCATAATACCTGGTTTACAATTTAAGTTTGAGTGATAAAACGTCCTACTTTCCATACCATCCAAATGGGTGCATTAACCTTTTGTCTGTGCTCTGGGGTCAATATGACCCCAGGCCACTTTGAGTGGTTGCCATTTTTTTAGTTTTCAACCGATTCTCCTAATTTTTGGTAGTTTGCTAAAACTCGCCGAGATCTATCTCCTAGGTGCAAATTCGCAAAATCTTGAAAATATGCGCTACAGTGTACTTTTTTCAAAAAACGTTGTCTGTGCTCTGGGGTCAAATTGACCCCAAATTAAAATTTCTATAACTTTCTTAATGTTTGGCCAATTTTGAATTTTTGGGGCTGTTTCGAAAGATAATTTAATCATCTTTCAGGTCGTTACCAAAAACTGACTATAGGTGGGCGGGTACATCGCGGGGAGCGGTTTTCGTAAAAAAGGGTACAACAACAGTGATTTTTTATGCTTATTTTACTTATATCTGAATATCCTACCCATTTTGAACTGCACCTTTTCAAAAAGGTTATGCAGGAAGGCGTGGGCTTTGACATGAGGCATTGATTAGTTTAGAGCTTGATCGCTAGGTGGTGGTATATTTGAATTCATTATTTTAGACTACTCAAGTAATTCCGATATATGGAATTTTCCTCATTGTAAATATTCTTATCGCACAATTTTGAAATTTTCAAAGATAACGTCCTTAACAAAGTTCGTCTGGTCTGGACTGTCATGGGACGAAATAAATAATTAGGAAATTTACAAATAGGCGGCGCTAGTGTACTTGCAATATTCTTGCATGTTTGAAATATTGCTTTAGCTTGAGATCCCTCATACCTACACCCAAGTTGTATTCGGCAACATTGCTCAGGATGTCCAGGACTACAAAGCGGTGCTCAATATAATGAACACTTCTTCTAAGATGCGGCACTAGTAAGCTGTTTTATATTTGAGTATATTGTTCCATATGAGATCTGATGTATTTTGGTTTGTAGCATTTTTGACAAACATAAATGTTGTGGTAGAGTTAATCAAAAGTTTTCTTTGTATTCAACCTGCTCCAGCGATGCTGCAAATAATAGAATGTGTTCGGAATTACTTGAGTAGTCTAAAATAATGAATTCAAATATACCACCACCTGGCGGCCAAGTTCTAAACTTATCAACGCCTCATGCCAAAGCACACGCCTTCCTGCATAACCTTTTTTCCTCTGGAACTTCCTTCAGAAATTCCTTAAGAAGTTAATTCAGGAATTCTTCTGTAACTTAATTTAGGAATTACTCCGGAAGTTAATTCAGGAATTCAAACAGAAGTTCTTTCAGGAATTCCTCTGGAAGTCTCTTCAGGAATACCTATGAAAGTTCCTTTAGGAATTTCTCATGAAGTTCCTTCAGAAATTCATCCGAAAGTTTCTTCAGCAAATCCTCCGGATGTTCCTTAAGCAATTTCTATGGAAGTTCCTACAGCAATTAATCCAGTAGTTCCTGCAGGAATTCCTCCGGAACTTCCTTTGGGGATTTCTGAAGGAACTTCAGGAGCAATTTCTATAGGATCTTCCGGAGGAAATCCTGAAGGAACTGCCAAAGGAACTACTGAAGGAAATTCCGAAGAAATTCTTGAAGGAACCTCTGGAGGAGTTCTTTAAAGAACTTCCGAAGGAATTGCTGAAGAAACTTCAGGAGAAATTCCTTAACATTTTCCAGAGGAATTACTGAAGAAACTTCCGGAAGAATTCCTAAAAGAATCTTCCTGAAGGTGTTTTTAGAAGATTTTCTGAATAAACTTCCGGAGGAATTCCTGTAGGAACTTCCGGAGGAATTGCTGAAGAAGCTTCCGGAGGAATTATAGAAGGAGCTTTCAGTGAAAATCATAAAGAAACTTATAGACAAATTACGGAAGGAACTGCCGGAGGAATTGCTGAAGAAACTTCCGAAGGAATTGCTGAAGGAACTTTCATTAGGAATTCCTGAAAAAAACTTTCATTAGGAATTGCTGAAGGAACTTCCGCAGACATTGCTGGAGGAACTTCAGGAGGAATTCCTGAAGGAACTTCCATTAGGAATTCCTAATGAAAGTTCCTTCAAGAATTTCTAATGGAAGTTCTTTCAGGAATTCCTAATGAAAGTTCCTTCAGCAATTCCTTCTGAAGTAACTTCATCAATTCCTCCGGAGGTTCATACAGAAATTCTTCCGAAAGTTCCTTTAGAAATTCGTCCGGAAGTTCCTTCAGGAATTCCTCCGGAAGTTCCTTCAGTAACTCCTCCGGAAGTTCCTTCAGCAATTCCTGCAAAAGCTCCTTTAACAATTCCTCCGAAAGTTCTTTCTAGAACTCCTCCAGAGGTTCCTTCAAGAATATCTCCGGAAGTTCCGTCAGGAGTCCCTCTGGCAATTCCATCAGGAATTCCTTCGGAAGAGGGTAGGGTCATTTGGCCGAAACCCATTCGGCCGAAAGCCGAAAGCCAAGTTGTTTCGCCGAATATACCATTTGGCCGAACACGATTAGGCCGAACAGACCATTAGGCCGAAAGTCATTTGGCCGAATGGGTCATTTGGCAGAAAGGGTCGTTTGGCCGAGAGAGTCATTTGGGCGAAAGTCATCTGGCCGAATGGGTCATTGACTGTTGGGTTTCTAAGCCATGTTACCATTTCTGCATTCGTATATCATGAGGCTAACACGATGATACTTTTATGCCTAGGGAAGTCGAGACAATTTCCAATCCGAAAATTGTCTAGACCGGCACCGGGAATCGAACCCAGCCACCCTCAGCATGGTCTTGCTTTGTAAAGCTCTGTCCAGTTAGAATCCGGAATCATTTATTGTATTGCAGCGACAGGGAAAGTGACCACTGTAAGATTTATATTACAGTAGTATGACTACCTAGGCGCCCACTTTCTGTGGTATAAATTTCATGGTGTTTCGTGCAGCAAGTCAAAGAAAAAATTCTGCACCTCCCCGTTGATAATCTTGCTCATCGACGGTGGAACCTACGTCAAAATGGATTTTGGACAGCTTCCTGGCCAAAAATTCTGCATGGCGACGGCACGAGGAGTTGTTCCTGCGAGATTAAGTTTGCTTTTATGGACAAATTTGCCAAAAAAAAAGATGATTAGGCGAGAGATATGCAGCTGTTGAGCAAATACCAAAGTGTTCGTGACGAATAAGACGATGGACTCTAAGCTGTACGAGGAAGAATGTCTCAAAAACCGCGTACCAAGTTTCATGAAAGCCCATGAAGGTCCCGTGAAGTTTTGGCCAGATTTGGCGAGTTGCCACTAAAGCCGGGAAGTCATCCAGTTGTACCGCGATAATAACGTAAATTTCGACAATAAAAACACAATCCACCCAACTGCCCGCAGTTCCGGCCCATCGAGACATTTTGGGCAACAATGAAGCGGAAGCTTAATAAAAGTGGATAAACAGCTCGGGACGCGACTCAGATGACCAAAATGTGGAACAAATGTACCAAGGAAGTTGTCTCCGGAGGTGTGCAGCGTTTAATGAGAGGAATAAAGAAGAAAGTGCGAATCGTCACTAGAAAACTTGAAATGATTTGCATTTATATTTTTTCCTTAAAGTACAGTAAATTATCTTTGTTTTGATGTATTAACCTTATTTGTATGTCAATCCGTTACCTAGATACAGATGTTTTATTATTCCGGATTCTAAATGGACACAGCTTTAGCCGCGCATCTTTCCTCACGGCTAAGGATAGCCCCTTAGCCTCTTTTTTACAATGAGAAGTGAGAAATGAGGATTGAGAAGTGAGACATCTCACTTCTCACTCCTCATTTATCACTTCTTGTCTTGTCTTGTCTTATTGGCTTGTCTTAGCACATGCACAGCCAGTATTGAAAAGCATCCTGGAAATGTCGGTTGTATTTCCGAGCATTTTCTTGTCTGCATTAATATTTGCAGCATATCATAAATATAGCCAGGGAACGGATTTATTCTTATGTACCAAATCTTATATCTCTTTAATCTTATGTACCAAAACCAACCTTTTTTGTACATTTTGGGGTCCCCACATACCGTCGGTCCCGGGGCCCCCTTCCGGCTAAATCCGGTCCTGAATATAGCACAAGTATTAAAACGGCCAGGCCCACCGTGCAGGCTTGAATTTGGGAGATAATTCATTACTCCCCGGCAATCAGATTATTTAGTAAAAATAACATGATCAACAAAGAGTTTTGAATCCACGAAAGGAAGAAACGGGGACAGCCGTACCAACCGTTTCACATTTAAGGGGATAGATGATTGACGAATCGTTGGGAGTGACTTAGCTAAGAAGATTAATATACACTCCTTGGGTCCTCGACGTCTTGGGATGGGACACAGTTTTTAGTCTAGTGCCCTGGCTTAGGTACCGTGCATAAATTACGTAACGTTGTAGGAGAGGAAGGGATTCAGATTAATCGTTACGGTTGATACAAAATAATTAAATCATACATACAAAAAGTATTACGAGAGGGAGTGAGGGGGTCTAAAATTACCCAAATCTACGGTACGTAATTTTTTAATGGCACCTTAGGGGAAACTGGGGTAATATGCACCCCCGGGGCAAAACGACCCTTTGGCATTTTTGAGTACATTTACAGCAGTTTTTCGATAGTATTTACGACAGAGCATGTAGTTCGGATCTCGAGCTACCAACTCAGTAGTAAACATTCTTAAAAATATTCCTGGAACACCGCTAAAAAAGCCAAAAGGTCGTTTTGCCCCGGGGGTGCATATTACCCCAGTTTACCCTATATAAGCCTAGGTTCAAGCGCCATTGCTCACCCTCTGGAACGAGAAAAAAAACAAAATACAGACACCCAAAACGATGAAAATATGCCACATTCCAATAATTTCGTAATTACTATACTATTATGATTAACCAGAACTGAAACAAAACGCGTAAGAATTTATTCGGAGGTGTTGACAGCAATAACTGTAATTTCGTTTATGTTTGACAATCGCCTTCAATCAGAGCACAAGGCCTTCTTCAAGCGGCGGAGCCAATGTTTCCCAAACTCGTCCAAACGTGTGAATGCGGGATTAGGTTTGTAACAATATCACACTCACTTATGCAGCGCATTTGTTGCTATATCACTTATTTTAAAAAATGATAAATCATGCACCTACCTTGCGGGGCAATATCTGCAGCCTTGTCTTCTAGGAGTAAAAACCCCTACAACTTACCAACACATCCAGTACACCCTCACCTCACTCCCGATTCATGGATCACGACGTCGTATACTGGGAAGTTTGAGTAAGATGCGATTCCTCAGCACGCGGGACATATTTCAGCACACGCGTCTCCCATTCGGCTTGACAGACAGTCCGGTAACAATATCTCGGCTAATGGAGAATCCACACGAATGCAATTCCCACACTGCCTCTCATTCGAATCTGCTCCATTTGATATTCTTGATTCAACGTCCAATTGCTTCCATATTTTCAATTTCTTCCAAACTATCCAAAACTTCTTGATTTATAAACATTCTACTTGCTTTATGTCTTCGATGAAGCCAAATCACATATTTCGCTTATTTTTGAACGGTTGAAAGGTATGGATTTTTTAATTTGACGGGACATCTTTATTTATTTTTTTGCACATTTGAAGAAACTATTTTTTGACGGAGGTTAAAAAATACGTCCTTTCACTAACATCAAGTGCCAACCAGGCCATCACCACCTCGGCATGATCTGCCTAGGATCCGACGTATAACACGTGTCAATACCGAAGCTCCATCACTGCTAGAGATTCAAACAGCCATCCAAAGCATGAAATCGAATAAAGCCCCAGGGGTCGACCGCATATCAGCCGAGATGCTCAAAGCTGACCCCATGACATCCGCTCAACTACTGCATCGTTTATTTCGTAATATCTGGGACACCGCAACTTTCCCGGTCGACTGGATGGAAGGTATCTTAGTGAAGGTGCCCAAAAAGGGTGACCTGACTGTATGCGATAACTGGCGAGGCATTATGTTGCTGTGTACCGTTCTCAAAGTTCTGTGCAAAATTATCCTAGCCCGGATTCAGGAGAAGATCGATGCGACTCTCCGGCGGCAGCAAGCCGGATTCCGTGCCGGAAGATCCTGTGTGGACCATATTGTCACGCTCCGCATCATTTTGGAGCAGGTCAACGAATTCCAAGAGTCCCTTTACTTGGTATTCATTGACTACGAAAAAGCTTTCGACCGTCTCAATCACGAGAATATGTGGGGCGCCCTGAAACGCAAGCACAGTACGAGGCCTTTTCGTGTAGAGTGCTGCACAATGGGGTCCTGTCCGACCCTATCCGGGTCGTAGCTGGTGTGAGGCAAGGATGTATTCTATCACCGTTACTGTTCCTCATCGTAATCGATGAAATTCTGGTAGATGCGATTGACCGTGAACCAAACCGCGGGCTGTTATGGCAGCCTATAACCATGGAGCACCTAAACGACTTCGAATTAGCGGATGACGTTGCACTACTCGCGCAACGGCGCTCTGATATGCAGAGTAAGCTCAACGACCTTGCCGATCGCTCCTCCTCGGCAGGTTTAGTCATCAACGTCAACAAAACTAAATCGTTGGATGTAAACACGGTGACTCCTTCCAGTTTCACAGTAGCCGGGCAACCAGTGGAGAATGTTGAAAGCTTCCAATATCTTGGTAGCCAAATGGCGTCAGACGGCGGTACCAAGATCGACATAGGCGCACGGATCAAGAAAGCAAGGGCTGCCTTTGCGAGTTTAAGAAATATCTGGAAAACAGGCAGATAAGTGAACGCACCAAAATACGAATTTTCAACTCTAACGTGAAATCTGTGCTGTTATACGCTAACGAAACATGGTGTGTATCAGTGGAGAACACTCAACGGCTGCAGGTGTTCATTAACAGATGCCTGCGGTATATAATTCGGGCCTGGTGGCCTCACAACTGGATCTCAAACAACGAGCTCCATCGTCGTTGTCACCAGAGGCCGATAGCAACAGAAATTCGGGATCGGAAGTGGGGCTGGGTCGGCCACACTCTACGTAGAGCGGAAAAGAAATCTGTAAGCAAGCATTAGACTGGAACCCAGCGGGACATCGCAGCAGAGGCAGACCCAGAGGCTCATGGCGGCGAAGCCTCAATAAAGAAATAAAAGAAGTCGACCGAAATCTAACCTGGCAACAGGTTAAAGCGATAGCCGGGCATCGCTCAGGATGGAGATCTTTCAAGTCGGCCCTTTGCACCACCGGAGGTGTACAGGATCCATAAGTAAGTAAGTAAGTTTCACTAACATCGCTTACTACGATCCCACTCCTCATTTATCACTTCTTGCTGTAAAAAATGAGAAGCGTGAAGTGAGACGTCTCTCTTCTCATTCCTAATTTCTCACTTTTCAAATGAACTATTCGGCCAAATGACCCTTTCGGCCGAACGACCCTTTCGGCCAAATGTCCTATTCGGGCAAATCACCCTTTCGGCCAAATGACCTTTCCGGCTAAATGACTCTTTTGGCTAAACGATCCTTTCGATCAAACGACCCTTTCAGCCAAATTACCCTTTCGGCCAAACGACCATTTCGGCCAAATAAACCTTTCGGCTAAATGGCTTTCGGCCAGATGGGTTTCGGCCTAATGGTCTGTTGGGCCTAGTGGCGTTCAGCCAAATGGTTTTCGGCCGAATGGGTTTCGGCCAAATGATCCTTCCCCGTTTGATAATTGTATGGAAAAATTAGAACTTCAACTGTTTCCAACAACTAGTTTTCAAGAAATGAAGATTTTAAAATTAGTGGGCGAACACTGGGATGAGGGCGATTTCCCTAATTCCTACATGGTTCCATCAACCAAAGGAAAAATCCTAACTGCCAGAGGCAATTGAAATATATTTATAAAAACTAAAAATGTATCATAGCAAATAAGGATGATAGTGTTAAGAAAACATGGAACACCTAAGAGATGAATGCATGTATAATATAATTAGCAAATAACATTAGTTAAAAAAATGACATGATTAAAACAAGCTATTATATGTACCACAATGGACACACAACTCACTCAAAACAGACTTGTTGATCATTGGTTACGTGTGAAGATCTGAAGGCATTCACTTCAGAGATTTCTTGGTTAACCGCTAACGCCTTTATGTACATATTCTGTTGTATGGACCGCAATGGGCTCATAATATATTTTAAAGTGGGCCAAAGATCTTTGTTTACTTTGATCTTCGATCTGAAGACCTTCATTTCTGAAATTTCTTGGATAATCAAGAACATCGTCCAAACACATTTTTCAATCTATGTTCTACAATGAACATATTCATGTTCAGAACAGGCCAAGATTATATGAAATTAGTTTAATTGTGAACCCAGTAGCATCCGTGGCAAGTTTTTTTTTCAATACAATAAAAGTGATAGATTCTTTTCTGCATTAAAAAAATCAAAATTTTCAACGTCTGTTGTCTGTGATTTTTTCATCAAATGCTGTGTCTGGTTGTCTAAGGTTTTCGCTGGTTTTGTTTTCTGCATCTACATCAAAAATAATTGAAGTGTCAAATATTTTATTTTTCGAGAGAATTTCCACGCGTGCTGCGTCTGGTTGGCTAGTCACCAGACAGACAAACAGGGCTACCCGAGCAGCACAAGTTAGCCAAAAATGGTTACAGCAACTTGATTGTGACTGAATCTGGTCACATATCAGTTGCAGAAACCAATGAGAAACATGTGTGCTGCTAGGGTATTATATTTATGATGAGATTATGTAATTTTGATTTAAGGCCCAAATTACCGTAATCCAGTCATTGACAAGAAAACAGCCACGTGCTTGTACCACCCGCAGGAAAAAATCCGCCCACTGAGGAGAAAATGCATTCCCCAGCTGAATCGGGGAAGCACTCTTGTTTTAAAACTACATCAACATATAGTGGTGACTTCAATACATCCGTGGGATGCTTCATTTGTAATATTATTTGAAAAAACTGCCTTTTGCAGAAAATATTGCAAAGTTGAAAAAATATTTTTCCAGGAGGGGAAACCGTCGATTTACTCTCACGCTCTCTTATACTTTGCAGATACTCGAAAATCATCGTTCAGTGTTGCGTGTTGATTTGTTCTATATGATATTTTTTTTTCTCGAATATGTTCGTAAACATCAAGCAATAATCTATGAAAATGATGCTTTTCATGCTATATATTAACATTAAATATTAGATGTGAGCTAGAACTGTAAAAACGCAAGCATTCATAAGCAACGCAGGTTATTTATTTTTTCATAATTCAAGTGTTGATAATGTAATGTAACGCTAAAATAATAATGTAATGCTAAAACGGCATCACTTTTCATGTACACAGAGAGAAGACCGATCATATGGTCATGTAAACAATCCATTGAATCTGGACGAACATTTGAGAAGGTAGTCAACTGCATCATAATTTTACATTCATGTAAAATGCATGTAGGAAATTGGGTAATTAGGAGAAGGATGCACAACAAATCAATCTAAGATGCATGTTTGAGGTTGTTTATGCGTATCACGTCAATCTGTGCGCTGTACAGGTATTGAAAAGGACGTTAATATTTTGTGGAAATATATAGTGTTTGATACCTTTTGAAATGTTTGTGTACTTCAGATGTTTGTGTACTAATGTTTGTGTAATCAGATCTGAGCGAATGAGTAGGCTCTCCGCAAAAAAAGAAGCGAACAGCAAGAAAAAGAAGTCGATTTGATGTATGACATTTGAACCTTAACACAGTGCATATATATTATATACCGCATAAAAAATTAATGCGGTGTACATGTTGAAATCGGACACTAATACTAATAATTTTATTTCAGGTCAAACCAGTGAATATTGGAATGGACGAATGAAAGCTTTTATGGACGAAGACAGATTTTCGTAAGAAAAAGATTGGAATTTGATTACCGGTTCTTAATAAATGGAAAGTAGGAACTCTAAAATATATGTTACATACAACTTAGTTAGAGTCAGAGCTTGGGCTAGCGTTTAAATTAGATTTGAAAACCAAGTAGTACAAACTACGACAGGAATTAGCTCACTACCCTATTCACCATTGGGAAATAAATTTGGGTTTTGAATGAAGTAAAATTTTAAATTCTTGGAACTTTTTTCAAATGGGCCTAATTGATTCTGACCTTGATTTTTGGAACGGCGATTGTGATGTTCATTCCAACTATTTTTGGTGAGCTTGGCCTTCCAGAAAAAAATAGATTCTGATATATTTGGTAATATCGTAAGTTGTATGGAATTTGCTGAATTGAGAGAGTATTAGCCTTTTCAAATATCAAGGTCAAATACAGTTACTACTTTTTGAAAAAAAGTTCCTAGTATTGTAATATCCTGCAATTGTCATATATTGAGTAACGCCAGTTTTGTTCGTATTCAGTGTCATAAGTAATCAAATTTATTGTCTTATCATATTCACACATGATAGCACTATATTCCTCAATGTACCAAACTTTTTAATTCACGTCGGACGGTCGTGTCTTGTACATAGCCTTTCTGATTTTTTAAAATTAAGGTTTGATTATCGAAAGTTTCCAAAAAAAAGCATAAACTACGATAGCTTAAAACTGAAATTTGCTGAAATACTGCAAAAAAAAAACAAGATGAAAAGTTTGAAACATAAATTTAATCCTTCTTGTCCTAATTGAGTCAAGACTCGAGAGCCATCTTCCGGTTGAAACGGTTTAACCCCTTTCACATATCAAACATGCCATAAAAAGCCATAAAACAAATTCTTTTACGAAATACAAGCTATTCATGACGAATATCAGTATAGAGTTCATTCCCTCGAATTCATAGGCACGAGGCAACGCATGCGCGTTCGCATTTCTTATGTCTCGATGAAGTCGAACATGCTCCCATACGGTTGATTCCGGAAGTTAAATTGGTTTTAAAATGAGTTGCTGATTGTAGCTGATTAGTTTTAAAATCATAAAATGTTTTAACTAGAATTTACTCACATTTTGATTTGTATTCTTAAATATCGTTCAAGGTTACATAGATCTTCTAGCGATAACGATGTGATCGTCTACCCGTGTCCGTTTAGTCAACCAGCTGTGAAATATGTGTAGGGGAAAATGGGTGCGGTGAACCAGCTTTATGCGAATCTAAGCTACGGAACGGTCAACGATTGATACCGAAAAAAGTCATTGAATTCCCAATCTCTATCGGATTTAGGGTTTGGTTTTGTCTTTGAATGTATCTGAAATCTTAATATAGCAAATGTCTTACATTTTTATTCATGATTGTAAGTACTTTGAAACGCTTTGGAGCAGATTTCAAATGGCTTTGAGTAGCGCACGCAGTCTCGCTTCCTTTTGTTCAACAAGCTTGTTGAATTTGGCATCAACCTACCTACCACGCTGCCTAGACCACCTATCGCATTCATATATCAATTACATTTTTGAAACATTAGTCCACTATATTAAATTACTATCGTTGTTCTTATTAATAACATTGTTACTTATGTAAAATGTTGACATGTTGATCCTACCTAAATCTCCCCTATGATCATGGTTGTTCAAACACATCAGATGAAAAAATCGTTAAGGATTCGATAAGGCCAGGTTGGTTGTGGTTGGTTTTAGACACGAAGCATTGCCAAAAATGTGTTCGCTTCGTTACCAGGCCACTTTACGAGTTGCATTCGTCGCAGTATTGCCATAAGAGAAGGTGTGGGAAATTTACTGCCGTCATTATGATGCGGTTCTGGCGATTTCAAGGTGGTTCGGCAGCTAAGAGAATGAAAGACAAAACAATCCAATCAGTTGCTAGGCAAATATTTCGAACTGCATATGAATATGGAACTGGTTGATTGCTTCCCATTCTTGCATAGTGATTATAATAAATGGATAAATTAACGACATGCCGATGGTGTGCGATAGTCTTGGAAAGATGTAGATATTATAGTCAGTATGCGGAACACTGAGTAGTCTATGCTCCCAAATCCAAGAAAAATAACCGGATCATCTCGTTGTTTATTTTGATGGATGTTTTACTTCAAGGTTAACATTTTGCTCAAAGCCAAGAATAGCTATTAGGTGCAACAACGAGTTTCACTACTTTGTTCAAGATATTGTGTGATTCTATCACAAAAGACAAACGCCCTTTACAAAGGACCATTTGCCCAAGTGTGGCTACGAAATTGTGAGTTGACATCCGGGGACCTCACAAGTTCCAATACTCACGCTTCCACAGGTCTTCCGATGACAATTGACCGCCAGCTAAGGGTTGCGTACTTAGCTGGTAGTGTAGCCTGGGCACTGTTGTCATTCTTACATCAGCGCACGGAAGCTCGCTTCCTTTTGTTCAACAAGCTTGCTTTTATCAAATTGTGTTGAACCAACGCAATGCCTAGGATGTGGTGGGTTCGACAGTGGGCTCTGTTGAACTTCCATAAAAAGCTGCATGTGTCCCCAAGCAGGCCCTATCAAAGCGACCGTTTGCCGCTCAAAGCGCACTAGCTTAGTCCTGGTGTTGGGTGGGACTTTAAACAAATTTGACCCGACTGATCGAGCGTCTGTCCACCAAGGAGGTGCGGCTCCAACAGCGTCTGTTCTGGCATCCAGCGGCTGAGTATGAAATGCTATTCCCCGGAAGCTATACCTAAGATGGCAGCCCCATCCCGGTGGATAGGGAACCTCGGGCCAACAACCTACTGTTCCCGAAACATCAATTTGTTCGAGAATCCGATAATGGAAGAATAGGAACTGACGGCGACGACTCTTAGAGTGAAACAACGGACACCAATAGGAACCTGGAACGTAAATGAATCATTTGTTTGAGAAACTGCATAAGTCCATTTTACACTATTTTGAGAAAACAACAAAAAACTGTTTTCTGAACAAATTTGCACCGAATCTTTCGATTTCTTCGATACAGATGAATAGTTTTTGGAAAAACTTAACACCCTAGGACAATTTCAGTGCAAAAAATCTAAGCAGTATTCCACAATTGCTCTTCAAAGTACATGGACATTTGTAGTTTCTCAAACAAACGAAAAAAATTTCATACGTTCCTGAACAAAAATGTTTTTTTCGTATTTTTTGCCAGAATACGTATTTTTGGACGAGGATTCAGAATATATAAAAATCTCATTTTGGCCAAAAATGTTACATATGCAGTTTCTCAAACAAACGGTTCAAATTGGCACAAGCTGCCAATGAGGCACGCCGCATGAAGCTTGAGATCCTGGGACTGAGTGAAGTCCGTTGGCCAAACTTTGGAGAATACAGAAGTTCTGCTATACTGTGGTTTACGAGGTGAACACGCTCACCGGCATCACGGAGTTGGCTTCCTACTAAGCGCTCAGGCACACTCTGCGCTTATGAAGTGGGAACCTATAAGTGAAAGGATAATCGTTGCCAGATTTAGAACACGGGTCCGAAACCTTACTATAATCCAATGTTAAGCGCCAACCGATGCTGCTGATCTGCAAGACAAAGAGAACTTCTACAGTCAACTCAATGCCGTCGTAGATAGAATTCCGAAGGGTGATATCAAGATCTTTTTGGGTGACTTCAATGCGAAGATCGGATCCGACAACTCGAACCATGAGTGCATTATGGGACGCCATGGTCTCGGAGAAATGAGCGAAAACGGAGAGCTGTTCGAAGAATTTTGTGGTAATAACGACATGGTGATCGGAGGATCGCTCTTCCCTCATCGACGGCTTTACAGAAAATCAAATCGACCACATATGCATCAGCCGAAAATGGAAACGGAGCCTTCTTGATGTACGGAATAAACGTAGTGCCGATATCGCGTCTGATCATCACCTCCTCATCGGTGAAATACGCCTGCGCATTGCGCGGAATTGTCGGCAGGAGGAGAGAGGTGGACGACGGTTCAACATACTCCGACTGGAAGATGTCACGGTGAAACGGTCCTTCGTTGAAGAACTGGAGACGCGTGCTGCAGATATTCCGGAAGGTGGCAGCGTGGAAGACCAATGGACCGCCATCAAGAATGCCTTCATCACCACCAGCGAAAACAATCTGGGCGAACTTCGCACCCAGAGAAAGCAATGGGTCACCGATGAGACCTGGAGGAAGATAGAGGAGCGAAGAGAAACCAAAGCCGCGATAGAGCGATCAAAAACCGAGGAGCCAAAGTCTTAGCCCGTCAACGATACTCGGCTCTGGAGAAGGAAGTAAAACGCTCATGTCGACGGGACAAACGAGTGTGGGCAGACTCTCTGGCCGACAAAGGAGAGAGAGCCGCAGTAACCGGGGACATTCGCCTCCTCTACGATATCTCACGCCGCTTAAGCGGGGCGAAGATAAATAAGTGCCAGCCAGGCCACCACTATCTCGGCATGATCTGCCTATAGGATCCGACGTATAACACGCGTCAATACCGAAGCTCCATCACTGCTAGAGATTCAAACAGCCATTCAAAACATGAAATCGAATAAAGCCCCAGTGGTCGATCGCATACAAGCCGACATGCTCAAAGCTGACCCCATGACATCCGCTCAACTACTGCATCGTTTATTTCATAATATCTAGGACACCGCAACTTTCCCGCTCGATGCCAGGTATCTTAGTGAACGGACTCAAAAAGGGCGACCTGACTGTATGTGATAACTGGCGAGGCATTATGTTGCTGTGTACCGTTCTCAAAGTTCTATGCAAAGTAACCCTAGCCCGGATTCAGGAGAAGATCGATGCGACTCTCCGGCGGCAGCAGGCCGGATTCCGTGCCGGAAGATCCTGTGTGGACCATATTGTCACGCTCCGTATCATTCTGGACCAGGTCAACGAATTCCAAGAGTCCCTTTACTTGGTATTTATTGACTACGAAAAAGCTTTCGACCGTCTCAATCACGAGAATATGTGGGGTGCCCTGAGACGCAAGGGGGTTCCTGAGATAATCATCGGCCTCATCGAGGCACAGTACGAGCACAGAGAAACAGACGTCTCACTCAACATATGTTCCATCGTACACCTTTTTAACGGTTTATTTAACTTTTTGTAGGTGGTCAATCGGCCACCGATGGCGCTTCCATCGATTTTGCTTGTGTTTGACGTTTGCACACTACCGCCATCTGGTTGCCGCTTGGCCACTCACCGGGATTTTAGCATTGGGCGACAATGTTTTCGTGACGATGATTTTGATTGCAATTTGTTCTAAGTGAGACGTCTGTTTCTCTGTGGTACGAGGCTTTTTCGTGTAGAGTGCTGCACAATGGGATCTTGTCTGACTCTATACAGGTAGTAGCTGGCGTGAGACTAGGATGTATTCTATTACCGCTACTGTTCCTCATCGTAATCGACGAGATTCTGGTAGGTGCGATTGACCGCGAACAAAACCGCGGGCTGTTATGGCAGCCTATAAACCATGGAGCACCTAAATGACTTCGAATTGGCGGATGATGTTGCACTCCTCGCTCAACGGCGCTCTGATATGCAGAGTAAGCTCATTGACCTTGCCGAGCGCTCCTCTTCGGCAGGTTTAGTCATCAACGTCAACAAAACCAAATCGTTGGATGTAAACACGGCGACTCCTTCCAGTTTCACAGTAGCCGGGCAACCAGTGGAGAATGTTGAAAGCTTCCAATATCTTAGTAGCCAAATGGCGTCAGACGGCGGTACCAAGATCGACATAGGCGCACGGATCAAAATAGCAAGGGCGGCCTTTGCGAGTTTAAAAAATATCTGGAAAAACAGACAGATAAGTGAACGCACCAAAATACGGATTTTCAACTCTAACGTGAAATCTGTGCTGTTATACGCTAGCGAAACATGGTGTGTATCAGTGGAGAACACTCAACGGCTGCAGGCGTTCATTAACAGATGCCTGCGGTATATAATGGTGGCTTGACAAGTGGATTTCAAACAACGAGCTCCATCGTCGTTGTCACCAGAGGCCGATAGCAACAGCAATTCGGGATCGGAAGTGAGGCTGTGTCGGCCACACTCTACGTAGGGGCGGAAACGAAATCTGCAAACAAGCATTAGACTGGAACCTAGCGGGACATCGCAGCAGAGGCAGACCCAGAGGCTCATGGCGGCGGAGCCTCAATAAAGAAATAAAAGAAGTCGACCGAAATCTAACCTGGCAACAGGTTAAAGCGATAGCTGGACAACGCTCAGGATGGAGATCTTTCAAGTCGGCCCTTTGCACCACCGGAGGTGTACAGGATCCATAAGTAAGTAAGTATGATCGCAAGGAGGGGTGTAGCAGGGCTGCACTTAGGTCAAAATAAAGCCCTTCAAATCCCTTTGAGAAACTCTCAAAGTTATGCAAATCGGCAGCACATTACTGACAATTTGAGCAGAGGCGCATCCACGTTCCGAGTCGTGGTACAATAAGAAAAAAGGAGGTACTGTTTTTCTACAAAATTGTTCGAAATAGTAAGGCCATAGGGCTGCAAAATGGTGGGTTGACATCAAGGAAGGAGCGCCCAACAGAGCTCAGCTTCCCACAAGTTCCTATCTCACGCTTCCACGGGTCGTCCGATGACAAAAGACCGCCAGCTAAGGGTTGTGTACTTAGCTGGTAGTGCAGCCTGGGTACTGTTGTCCTTCTGACATCAGCTAGAGTAAGAAGGTACGCCTCGAGCGTCTGTTCACCAGGCAAAGATGTATCGCGTCAGCGATACGCGCGATGTAGGTAACGCGACCCCGGTAAGGTAGCTTACTGAAGCCTCTCAAATACCACGAAAAATGGAGATAGAAGAAAAAGAGAACGTAATTTTTGGCAACCGACCCGGCATCGAAATAAGGACTATGATTGGAAACTCGGTACCTGGAATGTCAGGACCCTAAATGAACCTGGACGAGTGAGCCTTCTGGCTCGCGAACTGCAGAAGATTGTAGTGAACGTTGCCGCTATTCAAGAAGTCCGATGGCCCAGATCCGGTGAACGTGAATTCCGAGCCGTGGGCCCAACGACCAACACTGCATTCAAGTATAACATCTATCACAGCGGCGGCGAAAAAGCAGAGCATGGAGTTCGTTTCGTAGTGATGGGCAAGCAGATGAAGCGGTGGAAACCCATTAGCGAACGAATCTGTGTGTTGAGGATACGGGGCAAATTCTTCAATTACAGCCAAATCAAAGTTTACGAATCGACAAACGATAATTCCGACGACGTGAAGGACACGTTTTATGAATGCCTTGATAAAGCCTATGGAGAGTGCACAAAGCATGACGTGAAAATTGTTATCGGAGACGCTAACGCTCAGGTCGGTAGAGAGGACTTTTCCCGTCCCATAATCGGTAGGGAGAGCCTTCACTCCGCTACCAATGCCAACGGCCTACGGCTAGTAAACTTCGCTGCTGCCAGAGGGATGGCCATCAGTAGCACCAACTTTGCACGAAAGAATATCCGAAAGCACTGTAGGAAAGTAGGCACTGCACAGAGGCGACCCAGGACGGGTTGGTTCGATGTGGAGTGTCAGAGAGTGACAGACGAGAAGAACGTTGCCAGAAGCCGAATGTTGGTGTCGGGTACCCGATCGAATAGAGATCGGTACAAGGAAGCAAAAGCAGCCGAAAAACGAACCCACCGCAGGAAGAAGAAAGAGTACGAAGACCAAGTTATTAGTGAGGCACAGGAAAAAATGGAGCAGAACGATATGCGGAGGTTTTAAGAGTCTGTCAATGGCGTGCGGAGAAAGTCAGCGCCATCTCCCGTCATGTGCAACGACCAACAAGGGAATTTGCTGACAGATAAAACCGAAGTGGCTGCCAGATGGAAGCAACACTTCGAGACTTTGTTGAATAGTAGAAGTGACGGTGCATCGGTGAACAGAATAAATATTAGCGACGATGGGCAAGCTGTGGAGTCACCTGCACTAGATGAGGTTAAAAAAGCTGTTAAAGAGCTGGAAAACAATAAGGCTGCGGGGAAGGACCAGCTCCCGGCTGAACTTCTCAAACATGGCAGTGAGCAGCTTTATGAAGTTCTTCTTCTTCTTCATTGGCATTACATCCCCCACTGGGACATTTCCGCCTCGCAGCTTAGTGTTCTTAGTGTTCAGCATGGTCTTGCTTTGTAGTCGCGCATCTTACCGCACGGCTAAGGAGGGCCCCTAGCTTTATGAAGTTCTGCACCATATTATGTCGAAAATATGAGTAGACGAGGAAATGCCTGCTAGCTGGTTGGACGGCCTCATTTGCCCTCTCTTTAAGAAAGGGCACAGACTGGAGTGCGCCAATTACCGAGGAATAACCCTCTCAACTTCATCGAAGAAGAACTTCACACGCATACTCGCCGATGCGCTCAAGGACTGTGGATTCGGCATCGTAGCGCTGCAGGAGGTTTGTTGGAAGGGATCAATGGTGCGAACGTTTAGAGGTAATCATACCATCTATCAGAGCTGCGGCAACACTCACGAGCTGGAAACAGCTTTCACATCGATGGGCGATATCCAAAGGCGCGTGATCGGGTGGTAGCCGATCAACGAGAGAATGTGCAGGTTGAGGATCAAAGACCGGTTCTTCAATTTCAGCATAATCAACGTCCATAGCCCACACTCCGGAAGCAATGATGATGATAAGGACGCATTCTACCCGCAGCTGGAACGTGAGTACGATAGTTGCATATCATCATAGGAGATTTGAACGTTCAGGTTGGCCAAGAGGAGGAGTTTAGACCGACTATTGGAAAGTTCAGCGCTAACCGGCTGACGAACGAAAACGGCCTACGACTAATTGATTTCGCCGCCTCCAAGAATATGGCCATTCGCAGCACCTGCTTCCAACACAGCCTCCCGTATCGGTACACCTGGAGATCACCACTGCAGACAGAATCACAAATCGACCACGTTCTGATTGATGGACGGCACTTCTCCGACATTATCAACGTCATCGACTATGACCACTATCTGGTGATGGTTAAACTGCGCCCAAAACTATCCGTCATCAACAATGTTCGGTACCGACGACCGCCGCAGTACGACCTAGAGCGACTGAAGTAATCTGATGTCGCCACTGCATACGCGCAGTATCTCGAGGCTGCGTTGCCGGAAGAGGGTGAGGACCCCTTTTGAGGACTGCTGGAATACAGTCAAAGCAGCCATTAACGACGTAGCGGAGAACAACGTCGGGTATGTGGGACGAAGTCGACGGAACAATTGATTCGACGAAGAGTGCAGACATATTCTGGAGAAGAAGGACGCAGCGCGGGCGGTCGCGCTGCAGCAATGCACCCGGCAGAGCATGGAACGTTATAGACGGAAGCAGAGACAGCAGACCCGCCTTTCTCAGGAGAAGAAACGCCGCCTGGAAAAAGCGGAGTGAGAGGAGATGACACAGCTGTGCCGTTGTCAAGAAACACGTAAGTTCTATCAGAAGCTCAACGCATCCCGCAAAGGCTTCGTGCCGCGAGCCGAAATGTGCCGGGATAAGGATGGGAGCATCTTGACGGACGAACGTGTGGTGATCGAAAAGTGGAAGCAGCACTACGAGGAACATTTGAGGAGGAGGAGATGACTACGTCAGTTCAGCGGACGATGGAAGCCAACCACCTTGAGGGAAGTTAAGGATGCCATTCAACAGCTAAAGACCAATAAAGCAGCTGGTAAGGATGGTATCAGAGCTGAGCTCATCAAGATGGCCCCGGAAAAGCTGGCCACTTGTCTGCACAAACTGATAGTCAGAATCTGGGAAACCGAACAGCTACCGGAGGAGTGGGAGGAAGGGGTTCCCAGCCAACACAAAGTCGCATATGCTAGCGAATAAGTATACAAGGTGGAGGCGATATAGGCGCATTCTTCCATTTGACTGCATGCAAAGTGCACGTATATGGCCTCCACTTTGTACACTTATTCGCTATGATATACGATCTTGTGTTTGCTGGGTTATATGCCCCATCTACAAGAAAAGCGACAAACTGGAGTGTGAGAACTTTCGAGTGATCACCATCCTTAATGCCGCCTATAAAGTGATATCCCACACACTTAATTTTTTTACCGGGATCTCAGCAAAATGTTAAACTTTTACCGAGTTTCACACAGCCGAGCCCCAGCAAACATGTTTTTTGACGAGATTTTTGAGTTGCTGAAAATCAGTAAATAATTTGCTGAAAATCAGCTAACAAACGTCATTTTTGCCGGGATATCAGTTTTTATTTTGCTGGGCAGACGACTGTGCGGATTTTTGCCAAGCTGCAGAATTAAAAACTGAGTGTGCAGATCATCTTCCGTCGTCTGTCACCATTAGTGAATGAGTTCGTGGGAAGTTATCAACCCGGCTTCGTTGACTGCCGCTCGACAACGGACCAAATTTTTACTCTACGGCAAATCCTTCAAAAATGTCGTGAATACCGGGTCCCAACGCACCATCTGTTCATTGATTTCAAGGCGGCATACGACAGTATAGACCGCGTAGAGCTATGGAAAATTTTGGACGACAACAGCTTCCCTGGGAAGCTCACCTGGATGATCAAAGCAACGGTGGATGGTGTGCAAAACTGTGTGAAGATTTCGGGCGAACACTCCAGTTGGTTCGAATCGCGCCGGGGACTAAGACAAGGTGGTGGACTTTCGTGCCTGTTGTTCAAAATTGCGCTAGAAGGTGTCATGCGGAGTGCCGGGTGTAACAGCCGGGTACGATTTTCAACAGATCCAGTCAATTTATTTGCTTGCATGGATGACATGGACATTGTCGGCCGAACATTTGCAAAGGTGGCAGAACTGTACACCCGCCTGAAACGTGAAGCAACAAAAGTTGGACTGGTGGTGAATGCGTCAAAGACAAAGTACATGCTTGTGGGCAGAACCGAGCGCGACAGGGCCCGCCTGGGAAGCAGTGTTACAATAGACGGGGATACCTTCGAGGTGGTCGAGGAATTCGTCTACCTTGGATCCTTGCTAACGGCTGATAACAATGTTAGTCGTGAAATACGAAGGCGCGTCATCTGTGGAAGTCGGGCCTACTACGGGCTCCAGAAGAAACTGCGGTCAAAAAAGATTCTCCACCGCACCAAATGTGTCATGTACAAGACGCTAATAAGACCGGTTGTCCTCTATGGACATGAAACATGGACAATGCTCGAAGAGAATTTGCAAGCACTCGGAGTATTCGAGAGACGGGTGCTTAGGACCATCTTTGGCGGTGTGCAAGAAGACGGTGTGTGGCGGCGAAGAATGAACCATGAGCTCGCCCAACTCTACGGCGAACCCAGTATCCAGAAGGTAGCTAAAACCGGAAGGGTACGATGGGCAGGACATGTTGCAAGAATGCCGGACAGCAACCCTGCAAACCCGGCAGGTACGAGACGGCGTGGAGCGCTGCGAGCGAGATGGGCAGACCAGGTGCAAACGACTTGGCGAGCGTGGGGTGTATTCGAGGATGGAGAGATGCGGCCTCGAACCGTGTATTGTGGCGTCAATTTGTTGATTCAGTGTTATCTGTTTAGATGTAGACTAAATAAATGAATGCATAATTCCGTTGGCTTCATAAATAACTAACTTCTAAACAAATTTAAATAATAAAATTTGCAGATTTTAACCGCTTTTTTTTCATCTCTGGAGAACCAAGGATATTTTCAGTCATTCGGGGTTCGATCATATAGTAGTTTGCCAACAACTCATTCCAGCGACATTATAATGTTGTCGGATCGGCTGCATTCCAAAATGTGTAGTATGGTGGACTTCTAGTGCGAAGGTTTTACTGCAACTTTTCCTAATACTTCGTTGTTTGAATTCCATAATAACATAATTGAAATTATGTTTTCATTCCGAATAAAACATTGCAACTAATGCTTCAAAAATCAATTTGTTGAGCCGAGTCGCAGAAAAACCGTTACAATAGAAGTCCACCATACACCACATTGAGGAATTTTTTATTATGGGAATTAATTATTTTAACCAAAATTACTAGATTATCGAAATCATCATAGTTCTAGACATCTTTGATTATAGGGGACTGCACGGAAAATCTCTTTCTCTTTCGTTCTTCATAAATTTTGACGTTTACTGGCCTGGTTTACTGGCCTGACTTTGTTTATTCGAATTTCTTTGCAGCGAGAAAGAGACAAAGCAGTCCGTGTAGTGCCCTATAGGTATTATATAATATACCTGAAGTCCCTAAGGATGAATTTTACTATATTAAATGTTGTTCCACCTCGCGTTTTCAAGGGCACTATTATCAAAAATGAAGCAACGAGTAGCTGTCATCTTTTTATTCTAGGCTTTCTGCGACGCAGCAAAGCAAAAATAAAAATATGACAGTTATTTGTTGCTTCTCTTGAAATGCGTGGCAAATTTTTTTTTGGGTTTTGGGCAGTTTCACTTTAGGAGCAATTAGTAGTCTATTTCTATAGGATCCGAGAAACCTCTATTATTATTGTTTGGACTCTGATTAACTTTGAAATCACCTTTTACTAACACACAGCCAATGACTTCATATGTTCTTTCCATAATCATGGATAGGACAACGGTTTGACTGTCCCACCCAGGAAAATTCATGCGTAGGATATGTCCTACTTGTAATATGTCCTACTTGCTGAATTTGAGCAATTTGAACGAGGTGAGTGTCTTTCCGGTCTTTTAAGGGTTAAGGGATACAATCTTGTACAAACCGTTAATCATGTCCTTTTAAGTGACACCGAGTGAAAGTGATTTTTACGCAAGTTTATTGCGCTTAGCTGAAAAGTGCATTTCTGCGTAATGTTACTAAAATGTACTTGATATGCTTTTTTATAAATTTGCGTGAATTTTGAATAATTTGCGTGACGATCCAACGTTACGTTACCTCCCGTGACCCTACCTATTTTTTTAAAATATTTTTCTTATGCCTTATTGCGAGCCAATTCAAATTTAGAAAAATCATTCATTAACTTTCTGGGTATTTCAAATACGGTATATTGCATTATGCGAAACGACTTTACGCCAATCGGATTTCCACCCAGCTTGGCTAAATTTGTGATTCTAGCAAAAAGATTTTTTTTAATATTTTTTTATTTTAATGGGAAAATTTTATTCTGTTTAAGTGTGTTGTCCCTTCAGGCGGTTGGTTTTTTTTCGAACGAATGGAACTCAGACAAGTGTCGTTCAAGTGTTTGTGATAGAATTCATATTAAAACGTAACAACTTATTAGTCAGCTTGTAATCGTGTATCTGTCCAATGTGATTAAAATATTCAACGAATTCGAGACAGACATAGGGGTCTCCAGTTAGCCTTGCAAGGCAAATGATTTCAAATCCGGAGATAGCGAGATTGATTCCCGGTTCGGGCCAGGATGTTTTCGGGTGGAAAACATTCTTAACTCCTTGGGCACAGTGTATCCATTGCACTTGCCACACAAGACCCATATTCATGCATTTGCGGGCATAGAAAGCTTTCAATTAATAGAACACTAATTTGAAAAGCAGGATTCCAGTTCCAATTGGAATGTAGAGCCATAGAAGAAGAAGAAGAAGAAGAAGAGACAGACATGCGATTACATGCAG
Organism: Armigeres subalbatus; assembly: GCF_024139115.2. Lineage (NCBI taxonomy): Eukaryota > Metazoa > Arthropoda > Insecta > Diptera > Culicidae > Armigeres > Armigeres subalbatus. Next base: position 34,600,137 of record NC_085139.1, on the reverse strand, counting down.
TCTAGCAGCTATACTTTCCTATGGTTTTTCCTGGGCGTCTAATTTACCTTTCTATATTTTTACGTTGATTATCCATAAATACTTAAAACCACCATCCCCAAATCCCCAACACTAAATAAGCTACAAACAACTCTTATGAGCGAAGGCTGGTGCATTGCAATTCGGTCTGATCTTACATTACCTTACCTACGCCACACGCCCAGCAGTCAATGTGGGGATTCCCAAGCGCGCAATTGAAACCAACGAAACCCGGAAGAAAGGAGGCGAAACAAAATTGGAGAAGCTTTCGCCAAAGTAGTATCAAAGTTCAACGACCCATCACCGGCCAGATAAACTTGGTCACACGCATACCTTCACCCATCTTGCGGAGAACGAGCCGGCCGCTCGAAGATCGCGCTGAATACTCCGTTGCTGCAAGTTGGCGAGCTTTCGAATATCGAACAGGTGATACTTGCCTGCTTGGGTGAAGCCACCGTCGAACCTGTCGTCGCGGTGCCACCATATAGGAGAGTGAGATAAATTGAGAAAGATCGCAACACACCTGTGTGTCGTCGCGGCTGAGCGAATGGATCGTACACGGCAACCAGATCATGTTCGGAAGATCGCTCTCTTTCTATCCCTCCCGTCCGTGTATGATCGCGCAAGCTCGCCACAGCTTTGCGCACAATGTATTCTAATCTACTCGGATCGATGCGGTGTTGTGTGGCAAAGGTTTCATATTTTATTGTTTTTGTTTTTCGTGGCCTGTACGGGTTTTCGGGTGAGCCTGCCTCTCTCTTCTGTTGTTCCGAGGTTGCAGCGTCGTTGTTCTGCAGTGTATGTCAACACGGAGATAACATTCCAGAGTATAAGGCCTCCGTCGTTTGTGATTCGTTGGGTGAAGAGGAAAAAGAGCCATATCGCGAACTCGCACAAAGATCCAACTTCACCTGACAACCTGTCGGCCTCCCCATCGCCTATCCCATCTCATTCAATTGGGAGATCGTGAGTCGAGTTTGCCTGTGTGGTAGTGGATCGCAGCATTTTTGGGCTCGCGAGACTTCAATGCGCACTTGCATCTGGAAGACGAAACTTGTCTTGACGAACCACTCGCGTGATTCTGCGAAACGGGCTCCCGTCGATCGGTAGTGTGCGGTGTAGATTGCATAAGTTTCCAGCTTCACAGCTTCACGTAGGTGCTAAACTGCAATTTGTTGTCAGCTCAGGCGTGTTGATCGTTTTGTGCGGGTGCGGAACAAAGTTCATCGAAAATGTCCTATCAGTGCAAGAATTGTGAGCGTGAGAAGGACCAAAACAATAACTACGTCAATGCCACCTATGCGGCCAATGCCCATGGCACTCGTGGCAATAGGTCCGGTTCAACCCGGTCCAGCAGGAACGCCGCCGGCAATGGGGGCGGCACTAACGAAAACGCTAACGGATCCAGCCACGGCAGTGCCAACGGGGGAACGGGTTCCCAAGTGACAGGGGCCACCCAGGTGACGGCCAAAGTGATGTGGGGAAGTGTCGGAGCGATCAAAGAACTGCGCGAGAAGGAACAAGCCGAACGAAATCAGGTCACCAGGGCCGGACGCCGACAGTAGAGTCGGTGTGTGCAGAAGCAATATTTAGTAGTAGTGGAAAAGGTTGTTCTAGTGAGCAGTGCGCAAAAGCGGTTTGGAGAAGAAGTTATTAATTTTTTGCTTTTGTTGTTGAGCCAGAACGTGTGCGATTTTTCAATGTTATCAACTTTTATTCTATCTAAACTAGTAGTTAATTTATTATCATTAACATTATCAAATCGTTGAGATTTTTATGACATACTGCAGCACCGACCGAACAACGCAAGGAATTACGTCAATGACAACCAGGTGAGTTTCCAAAGATGTAGCTGCCCGGACTGGTGAAGATAGCATTTCATGCAATCTATTCCGGTTTTTATTTAATATTAATGATTAATTATGCTTACCAGCCTTTCTCAAACTTCATCATCGAGGCGTGTATTCAATGCATAGTAGAGGTCCTCGACTCGTGATGTGAGAAAGCACAGTTTACAGTTCAATTTATACATAATTAAAAAGTGAATTTGCATTTTGTCTGTTCTTGCATTAGGGATACCGCACCAATAGTAGAGGTATCATTTAAAACATAATTTTAAAATATCTAATTGAATTTACTTATTGCAATGGTGAAACTGTCTTGATTTCAGTGATAGGTGCGCAACTCATTTTGTGGAATTTATTGCAAATCTTAGTTTTTCAATGAAGGTATTCTATGATTTATAACAGAAACCATATTTCAAAGGAAACTATTCTGATGGTTCACCTGATAACATTCTGGATCATCCTGCTCTTTCCTCAAAGTTTGACCAATTCACAATCAGTCCTAAACAAGGGGCAACCAACTCTAAACTTTGCGAAAATATTACTCATTGTCCCGCAATAGTATTTCGTGGTATTTCTAGTATCCATGATTTTCGTCAAACAACGATACGGTTGCTAGTTCGGTTGTTATGGCGTTTGCTGGTTAGTTAATGAAACACAGTGCTCCCCCGTTTTGAAAACATCTGTTTTCTACCTCCTACAGATTCTAGAAAACACTAGAACCACATTTTATATTTCTAATGCCATAAAACCAAAACAGGGGCCCAAAAGATTATTCCAAAATTATTGGTAATAGAAATAGTTGTTCAGGGCTTTTTTTTAGAAATTCAAAAGAGACTGAAATTATGTGTTGCATAAAACGTGGTGTACTGTATTCACTGGGTGGCGTCGTTTTCATGCTTTCCCAACCAGGGCTCTTCGATCAATTTACCGTTGATATGACGTAGTTTTTCGCTAGTATTTGTTAGTATTTCTGGATACTGTCGAAAGTTTAGAGTTAGTTGCCCCTTGGTCCTAAACTCTGAATAACCTTCTAACTTCTTTGTCGGGGGAACTGTTAGTTTGACTAAATTAATGATTTCGTGTGTGTTACTTGTACGTGAAGTTAAACGATTTACGAAACAATTTATTATCAGCTTCCACACTGATATTCTTCCCTCCCCCTTCATACGGGAGCTTGGCAGAAAGAAGGTCGTGTGATATGTGCCATCACAAATATTGCCCTCCGCTCGCTTTCAAATCGACTTCTATAAAAACATTCTTCATGCCTGCCGTATCCTAACGGAACTATCAATTCTATACTTTCGCCTCTAATTCTATCATGAACATGTACGTCCAAGTTTGGAAGATGATATTAGCATTTCCATATCATTGTTAGTTTGAGTGAAATGATTCGCTGCTGAAAGCAATTTAATATTATTGTTTAAAATAGTGTTCCACCTTACTGGGTAATTTTTTTTTTTCAACAGTTTGTACAGTACAGTTTTCAAAATAAGCATTATCCTCGTCTCGAACTCACTACCTTAACACTTTATACGGATGCTTTGTTAACGAAAGTCAAAATGAAAATAGTAATTCACAGCGTTCTGTGAAGAAAATATGGAAGATGGAGACGCATGGTAGGCTCAGGCTGTTTTTGAAATTTTATCGGCGGTGGCGTGAAAGATCATTTTTAGCCAGCGGCGGCGGCGTGGGTCGGCGTGCGCTAATTTTATGCATCAAAAAATCTTCGAATATCTTCGGAAGCTTCCAGAAGTTTCTCTAGGACAGCGGTTCTCAACCTGGGGTACATGTACCCTTGAGAGCACTTTTACTGGCTCCAGGGGGTACCTCGGACAGAAATGCGTAATGGCAGGTGTATTACAATTGCAATAAAAGCTTATTGATGCAGTTTTGATATTTATGTTTTTTTTTTATTCAGAAACTTTGTATTGTACATAATATGCATGGCGATCAAGAAATCAAAACCTATTGAATTTCGTCACTACAACCAGCACAGTGAACAATGGGAAAACATTGTCCAAAACGCGAATAATTTCACTATCTCGGTTCAGTATTGGCGGACAACTTTTTGGGACATCATACAAAGGTGGTAAAGTTCCTCGTTTTACCCCAATGCCCCTTATTAGTTATGTAATTTATCAAGCTCGGAGCTACAAATAATCGACAAAACATAACACATTTGACCCAAAATTCTGCCGAAAATCGTGTTATGTGAGCTTATATATGCTTATTAATAACCTCGCATTACAAATCTCATCTAGAATTTTCCACGGAATCGAGTGAAGTTATTTTGTCCACCACACGACTAAAATTGCTAAAATGTTGCTTAGGATCGGAAGCCTCCTTTCAAGAGGCTAGGAAGCCTCCTTCCAAGAGGCTAGGAAGCCTCCTTTCAAGAGGCTAGGAAGCCTCCTTTCAAGAGGCTGGGAAGTCTCTTATCAAGAGGCTCGGAAGCCTCCTCTTAAGAGGCTCAGAAGCCTCCTTTTAAAGAAATTCGGAAGCCTCCTTTCAAGAGGCTTGGAAGCCTATTTTTAAAAGGCTCTGGATCCTCCTTTCAAGAGACTTAGGAGCCTACTTTCAACAGGCTTGGAAGACTCCTTTCAAGAGGCTCGGAAGCCTGCTTCCAAGAGACTCGGAAGCCTCCTTTCAAGAGGCTCGGAAGCCTGCTTCCAAGAGGCTCGGAAGCCTCCTTTCAAGAGGCTCGGAAGCCTCCTTTCAAGAGGCCTCGAAGCCTCCTTCAAGAGGCCTGAAGCCTCCTTACAAGAGGCCTGGAAGCCTCCTTCAAGAGGCCTGGAAGCCTCCTTCAAGAGGCCTCAGCCTCCTTCAAGAAGCCTCGGAAGTCTCCTTCAAGAGGCCTGGAAGCCTCCTTTCAAGAGGCCTGAAGCCTACTTTCAAGAGGCCTGGAAGCCTTCAAGAGGCCTGAAGCCTCCTTTCAAGAGGCTCGAAGCCTCCTTCAAGAGGCCTGGAAGCCCCATTACAAGAGGTCTGGAAGCCTCCTTCAAGAGACTCGAAGCCTCCTTTCAAGAGGCCTGGAAGCCTCCTTCAAGAGGATCGGAAGCCTCCTTTCAAGAGGCCTGGAAGCCTCCTTCAAGAGGCCTGGAAGCCTCCTTCAAGAGGCCTGAAGCTTCCTTTCAAGAGGCTCGGAAGCCTCCTTTTAAAAGGCTCGAAAGCCCCCTTTCAAAAATCTCGGAAGCCTCCTTTCAAGAGGCTCGGAAGTTTTTTTTTCAAGAGGCTTAAAAGCCTCCTTTTTTAGAAATTCGTAAGTCTCTTTTTTGAGAAACTCGGAAGCCTCATTTCAAGAGGCGCGAAAGCTTTCTTTCAGGGGACTCGGAGCCTCCTTTCAAGAGGTTAGGAAGCTTCCTTTCGGTGCTCGGAAGCCTCCTTTCAAGAGGCTCGGAAGCCTCCTTTCAAGAGGCTCGGAAGCCTCCTTTCGAGAGGCTCGGAAGCCTCCTTTCGAGAGGCTCGGAAGCCTCCTTTCTCGGAAACTTCCTTTCAGGATGCTCGGAACCCACCAAAAGTCCTGAGTCTCATAGGAAGCTTGAGATAGAAGTTAATTGGAATAGAAAACTTTCACGGAATAATGCTGATTTCAGACAACTTTTGGACAACCATGTATTCCGTTAGTTTTCAGGTCCGTTTTTCAAAAAAAAAAAATAGGGAGTGCCAATGGATGTAAAAGTTCCTATCAAGAAAAAGGTTGTGATCCACTGCTCCGGAAGTTCCTTTAGGAATTCTTCCGCAAGTTCCTCCAGAAATTCCTCCGGAAAATCCTTCGGAAGTTCCTCCAGAAATTCCCACGAAAAGTTTTCCAGGAATTCCTCAGGAAGTTATTCCAGGATTTCCTTTGGTACTCTGTTCAGACATTTCTTGGAAAGTTCGTCCAGAAATTCCTCCGGAATTTTCTCCGGGAAATGTTCCAGAAGTTCCACCTCCCATCCAGCCTCCGAGAATTCTACCAGAAATTCCTTCAGAATTTTTTCGGAAGTTCCTGCAGGTTTTCTACCAAAATTCCTTCAACAATTCTAAAGAATTTTTTAGAAGTTCCTTGATTCCTAAAAGAGTTCCTTCAAAAAATTCTTCCAGTTATTCTTTCAGAAATTGGTACAAAAATTCTTCAAATTTCTCCAAAAACATCTCCAGAAATTTCCTTGAGAATCCAAACAGAAATTTCTCTAGAAAAATTATTGGGAAGTACTCGGAAACATCTACAGAAACGCTTGAATTAATTTGGCGATAGTAGTCCTAATATTTTAGTAACAAATGTATTTTTTGCTCGTACATCCGACTTACTGAAATGTTGGCGCAAAAAACGTATTTGCTACTTATTAAAATGCCATCGCCGAGAACCATCAATCTTATTAGTACAACTTCTCAGAAATTATTGCCGAAAGTCCCCAAAAACATTATCCAGGTACTACCCATTTCGTCAAGATATCACCTAGCAAACTCTTCTGCATTATTTTCCGCGAAATTTTATCAGGAACTCCCCCAGAATATCTTAATGAATTTACCCTCCCAAGCTTTCTTCCAAGAGATCTTCCTCGAGTTGTTTCAAAAAATCCTCCAGAAATTTCCGTGGAATTTACTTCAAGAATTATTTCAGAAATCATTCCAAAAATTTTCACATTTTCTCAAACATTAAATGTCATGTGGATTTTTATTTAAAAATTATTTTTAATGTATGGAGATTGCGCGGCCGGTAATAAAGTTAATCAGTCCAGTGCGTGTTTTCTCTTGTTTCGGACAGCAGAACGATCGCGCGATCTGCCGAAATATTGTGTTCTGCATTGTGTGGCATTGTTTATAGTTAATCAGTTCAGTGCGTGTTTTTTCGGAGTAGCTTTCGAGCACGCGTTGTGCATTGCGTGTTTTAGTCGTCGCGAAGTAGTTAAGATATCGAAACAGTCTTCGGGAAAATATGTAAGACACACGTTGCTTTTCCGTGTTTGTATCATCATGAATATGGCGTCGTTCAAATAAAATAATTAGTCGCTTACCAAGGCGATTTCCAATATATTTCCTTCCCAACCAACATACTATTCCTTTCCCGTGCGCTCATGGATATGCAGAGGATTCCTCGGTCTCTTGTAGCAATGAGTGTCGAACTAATTTTTCTGTGAGGACGTGGCCGGCATCGTTATTGGTCTTGAATTAAAGAAACTCTGAAGCATGTACAGTGAGAATAGCTTTCTAGTTCCGAGAAAACTATTCAATTGGTGAACTGTGCATAATTTGTTGTTTCTCATTAAACATTATTTTTAATGTATGGCCGTTGTAAAGCAATAAGAGATGTAGTGGCCAAATTGGCCTTACAAAGACCTTTCCTCATAACCTTTTTCGCACTAATTCAGCTAAAAATATTTACATGCTAGAAACAGTAGTGGGTAGGTTTCCATCCAATGATTCAGAAAATTTAACGGATATAAGATTAAATACTCTATGTCATACCAACTTGACTGTGTGTGCTTTCTGCAAGATAAATTTTTGTAAACATTCGAATCGCTACTGCTTCAAAAGTTTTTCAATAACCATCGTCGTAGTAAGAACATACTCGGAGGCGCGCCGATTCATTTTTAACAATTTGGATATGATTGGAATACATGTTCCATTTCGGGTCGCTCAAGAATTCCAAGAATTGGATTTCAGTCATCTAAGAATTTTGAGGATTGGAGTTCAAGAGTGTAATTGTTCGTTGCGTGATTTTTTTTTGGTGGCTTGCAGGGCCTGACACCAAACCCCCTAAATTTCCGGAGGACCATTCCTCCTTATTCCCGGTGGACCATGGTGCACAGTTTCACTTAGAATCCCTCGCTGGCAGCCGATCCTGACATGGAGAACAGACGCTCAGTAAGATTTGCTCCTCCGGAGAGGAACAAATCCACCCCCCCCCCCTTCCCTGTCAGCACACGACCATAGTTCCCACCGGGGTTGGTTACCCGATCTTCTATAAGGTTGCTCGTATCTCGGCCAGCACCACGGGAAGGTAGAGATAGGAGTTGCTGGGTAAGAGGCTAAGGACCGCGAGATGGGGTCTATTTTATTCCTTCAGGTACGCGAAGTATCAATGGTACGCTTTACCCGAGCAGCACAAGTCAGTCAAAAATAGTTGCAGCAACTTGATTGTGACTGATTCGGGTCACATATGAGTTGCATTAACTTCAGTGCAACATGTGTGCTGCTAGGGTACCCAGCATTTGCCGTGCCCAAGCGATAATGTTTTGTAATATGAAGAAACTTCGTCTTGGGTCAAATTTCTGATGTTACCCTTATCGTATTTTGAATAATCAACATTTTATAACTAAAGTCAGAACTGGTCCGCTCTCTGCGGAATCCCGATCAAAATGGCTCACGCACGCCGCACGCATACCAGGAATGAAAATATTATGAAACTAAGATGAACCTCCGATCTGTTTTCACAGGGTTCAAGTACTAATCATTCCCTTTCAGGAAATCATGCGATCAAAATATTCTATCGGTGAAATTTTAAGAAAATTAGATTTCAAGATTTTGCAGGGTTTAGATATATAGGTTGAGATAGGAAAAAATGTCAAAATTCAATTCAGCATAATTTTTCGTGAAATAACTCAGTGTTATCCGATTGGCTTGAAAAGGCTGGTATTCATCATCCCCATTATTTCCTATTAAAAATATGCCATACGTCGGACTATGTGCTTGAAAGTTATGGTCATCCGATGTACTAGAAACAAATTGCGTTCGACGTGAAATTATAAAATGGGTATAAACGGATTCAAAAATCAGGACCTATCTACCTATCAATGATATTCTTGACCTTTCTTGTAAGCAGAGATGCATCTGAACACGAGAACGCGTGTTCGTGTTCAAAACGTTCTGAACACTGCACACTGCTCAACCCTAGTAACATTTTGGTTTTATACTGGTTTTATAACACTCTTGTAGAGTAAATTATGGTCTTCAAGAGCGTTATTAAACTTAAAATGTTACTTGGGAAGAGCACTGACCGAACTTAGCAACTTGTATCCTAGGAAAACAAACTCAAGCGACGGCATGCTACTCATTTTTCGGCTAGTAATGGAACACGTGGGCATCTAACGGATAGAAATCAAGCATGCTCGTATGTTTTTGCATAGTTCCAAATCTAAGGAATCTTAGTTATTATGATCGTTTTGCTTGCGTACCAACCCAGTGCACATTGAACTGTGTTCAGAGTTCAAAAATTTGAACACCAAGGCACGCTCTTGGCTCATGTTCTGTTCAGGATGCATCTCTGCTTGTAAGCCTTTTAACTCTTACAAAGACACGAATAAGGCATCATCACCGCTATGTGGAGAGCTTTACACTGACCGAAACTATAATATTAGCTTTCATATTTTGAAAACGATAACTACTAGCAAGAGGAAATAAATTTAAAACACTTCAATATCCAATACTGCAATGATCTATGGGTTGGGAGAGCTTTGCATATAACGGAAATAGCCAGAAATAGTAACTCAACCATGTTCACGAATATCAAATGCATGTTAATTCAGTTATTATAATACGGATATACTGCCGTTCTACGCATAATTGTCCCATGTACATAGGAAATCCCAGCAAACATGGGATAGATATGCATATGACAGCTGTGTAGTACACAATAACAACATGGTTGAGGTATTTATCATCCTATCAACACAATTCAGACCGATTTGGTTACAACAACTTCCATATAAATTATTAAAGTCGTGTCACAGTCATTGTAACTTATCTATGACGAGTATCATTTATTAATATCAAGTTATGATATTTGTATGTATGTTATTACCTCTTGCTCTGGTTTTAATTAGATTTTCAGGACTGTAAAACTCACTGACTAATCTTTATCAGTTGCTAGGTGCCATAGAAATATGAAATCAGTAATTGCCAAAATTGCTTACCAAATGAAAAAAATATAAGCAACAACTATCATAATATTTTTGTTGTGAGTGCAACTTTTGTTCAAAAAACATAAAATGGCATTCTTGTCGAATCTGGAATCAACTAATGGATAGTCAGATATAATTATTATCTTGAAAATGTCTAAATAGTCATCGATTAGCATAACTATAAAGTTTGATACCCACATTACCATAATTTCGTTCGTTAGCAATTTGGTCATATTCCCTGAACCAATTGTCACAATTCCGGAGCACCGAAGACCTGTTACAGAGTGGCTATTGAATATCATGGTCTAGAGAATCTCTACGTAGTCTTAGGGGCAAGCCAAAGTAAATGCGATGCGGCGCGACTCACATAAAAGAATAACAAGCATTATCAAGGAGCTGTCAAATTGCACTGTCGCGTCGCATTGCTCGTCACGTTTACTCTGGCTTGCCCCTTAAATAAAATCAAAAATACGATACCCAATCCATAAGCATGCAATTCCGATCGATTCCAAAACTAACCAATTCCCCCAACATATTCTAAGGAAGTCAGTCCACATTAAGATCCTGAAAATCTCTATTATCATCGTCTTGAACAACTACTTTCCATGATTTCGATAATCAATTCGTTTATATTCCCTTAATTAATTCCACGGAAAGGACCATATATCTGAGAATTCCTTGCGGATTATCGACATATAGCCTGCATTGTATTTGTGCTAGTTCCTGAAGAAGGCATAAACAATATTCAAATCTTACGTTTCAAATAATGAAAACTATCTGTGGAATAAATGCATTTTCCACCAACCTCAGAATTCCGGAATATCTCAGCTACCTTCAGACCGAAATGAAATTTCATGTGAGGTAAAACCTAGAAAACATTTAGCATCCAATGGTGAATTATTTTACGAAAAGTTATGCTAGTTTGAATTTCGACAATTTTCTTACTATCTCAACCTTTATGTCTAACCCCTGTAAAATCTTAAAACCCAATTTTCTTAAGTTTTCACCGATAGAATATTTTGATCGAATGATTTCCTGAAATGTGATAATTAGTACTAGAACCCTGTGAAAACAGATCGGAGGTTCATCTTAGTTTCTTAATATTGTCATTCCTGCTATGCGTGCGCCGGAGAGCATCATTCTTGTATATATTGAATTAATCCCATTAGCCCCGCCCCTCCTTAGCCGTGCGGTAAGACGCGCGGCTACAAAGCAAGACCATGCTGAGGGTGGCTGGGTTCGATTCCCGGTGCCGGTCTAGGCAATTTTCGGATTGGAAATTGTCTCGACTTCCCTGGGCATAAAAGTATCATCGTGTTAGCCTCATGATATACGAATGCAAAAATGGTAACTTGGCTTAGAAACCTCGGAGTTAATAACTGTGGAAGTGCTTAGTGAACACTAAGCTGCGAGGCGGCAATGTCCCAGTGGGGGATGTAATGCCAACGAAGAAGAAGAAGAAGAAGAAGAAGCCCCGCCCCTTGATTAATCGTTCTGAGTGTACATTATATTTTCACCCATACCAGATCACAAAGGGGCGGGGCCTACGGGCCTATTTATTAAATACTAGAAAGCTGTTTTACGGCGCGCGTAAGCCATTTTGATCGGGATTCCGCTAGGAGCGGTCTCACAAGATTTCACGCCCAGCGACGTGGCGAAGCGAACACAGCAGCACCAGTGACACCAGTGGCAATTAGGGCTTCCATTCCCGGAAACGATTTCCCGGGAAATCATATTTCCCGGGATTCCCGATTCCCGGGATTTATGTATCAGTTTCCCGAATTTCCCGGGAAATGAACATACTAAAATATTTTCTAATAATTGTCTTATTTTTTAAATTTGATGATATCGGATTTTGGGGTATCAATTACATTTTTTTTCAAGCATCATCTATCTATTTATTTCACTTTTGAAGTTTAAGAATTTAAGTTAAAACTGAAAATGCCACATAATCATACGGTGTATTTTAACACGTGTTGAAGAGAGGCGAGACAAAGAACCAGTTTGTATCTATCGTTCGTTTATTTAGTAGGTTCAAACGTCGGTAAGTGTTGTAAAGTCGAATTAAAATTAAGTGTCTGCGGTGAAACAGCAGAGCTACCAATGTTCGCAGATATTCAGGCAATAGCAGTGACCGCTTTGGCAGGTTTGTTCTATTATTGTCAAAAAATTTTAAGACCTTTAATCCTTTTTTATTCAATTCCTGAACAAACTCATATTCCGAAGACTCGTTTGTATTTTGAGATATTTCTGAAACATTTCATTTCATTTTTAGGTGCTGTTTGGCATTACAAGGATAGTTTGACTGAAAAAATGTTATAGTCAGGATCATTAAAGTACGAAGAATTCTCATTTCAAATATTTCATTCATCTGCTTTAAATACAAAATGTGTTCAAGTGGACGTACATGAATAAAAATGGTTTATCCTTCAAAGTTGACCTGAAGATTCTATACGCAAAAAAAAAGTCGTCGAGTATAAGAATAGTTCAAGTTAGGAATATTTTGGCGATAATAGAAGAGAATCTCTCGAAGCCGTCGTTGTCCAAAAACTGAAAAAAAAATGCGGATACAACCTGAAAAAGTTTTAAAAAAAATATTGAAAAGTAGCATATAGCGGAGCTTATCAGGACACTGTAGATCTTACACTCGAGCCAGATCAGATGCTAATACTTATGACATGGCGAACGTTTTGTAGAAGGAGTTAACGCTTTTCGAACTGAACAAAAACATTCTCAGGCTTTCAACAACTCTTTCATAATTTGAGGACAAAATAACAAGCATCCCTGATGTCTAATGTATATTTTCAAAATCATATTTTACTACAAAATTGAAACTACGATTTTGAAGTAGCTTCGAGAGTTTTTTTATTTCCGGGATCCTGGAAATCCGGGAATTTATTGTTTCACTTCCCGTTTCCCGGGAAGTTGATTCCCGGGAAAAATGGAAGCCCTAGTGGCAATGCTGAAAGTTTATTCCAAATGGAGGGGGCTGAGTGAAAAATCATCGAGTGGCTGTCAGACAATTTCAACGCAAGGTCCGGACAAGCGTTTGAATGCAGTTAGTAATTATTGGGGCGCATTGGGGAAAAAATGGTTCTTCTCAGGACCAGCATTTCCTAGAAAGAAAGAGTTGACCGCAAAAATGGACCGTTAACCGGTGGCATCGGCGTTTAGCGTGGTATCTTAGTTGCTGTTAGTGATTCCATCCATTCAAACAAATTTATTGCATCATCTCCCTCCGACACGCTTGTAATACTGCTGCAGAAGGGCAACTGTCTATCGTCCCAAATGGTTAATTTTACACTTCGTAGAAAATTTTTGGATCTACCTTCCGCTGTGTAAAACAATGGTTCAGCAAAGAACCAATATTTTTCCAATGCATTGTTCAATCTCTAACAGCAACAAAATCAGAATCTAGTCAAGAAATTTTATTTTACTGCCACTGATGCCATCCATTCGAACAAACGTATCGCATCATCTTTATTCAAAGCGCGCTTATTATTTTACTACTGAAAGGCAACTTTCTGTCGTCGCTAAACGGTTAAATTCTGCACTTTGAAGATAATTCAAAATCAATTTAATTTCCAATCTTTAACAGACACAAAACCAAATAATCTTGCCAGCCAAGTTGTTGAAGGCGTCAAGCGTGGAAAATTTCGTTTAGCTGCTATTAATGCTCGAAAAGGCGTATTATAAGTAAGGAATCGACACTGTCGTTTAAACGAAGAAAATTCGAAAACTCAAGCTGAATAGCCTGTTTGACTGAGTGAAGATTTTTGACAACGGTCAATACCTCTTCCTGGATAAATAGTTTTAGTCCTGAAAAGGACTGCTTGCAATAAATTCTTTAACTTCCTCTCACTTTTCCACCAATACCATGGAGAGTGATAGCTTCAACCGCAGGTCGAAACCGAACGTTACAAATAAATATATTTGCGTTTGGTTTCACGCCGCTTCCGATTCGGCTTATTTTTCCTTTTTTACATTTCTGAGGATGGTGCTTCTGGTATTCCGATGTCCTCCACTAAAAGTCAGATGAATGGCTTCAGCGGCGATGGGGCTGATGAGTCGTATTAATCCCTTTTCCATGGTTGGAGACTTAAAGTCCATCCAACTGGAAGCTGCTATTCGGCTTTTCGATTCCATCGGCGACTGATCGATCAAAAATGGTTTAAAATTTGCATCTGACAGCTGGTATTGTGGGTACGCAATCGAGTAACTATGAAAATGAACTAATCTCACCATACACTTTCCTAGCACAGACATCAATGTCTTATATCACCTGGTAATCATTGAAAACTTTATCTTCAAATTCCAATCAGTGCTAGAAAGTGTTTCAATGCGTTGGATAGAGTCCCTATCATTCGATATAAAAGCGAACATTTTGAAAAAGTGTAGAAGAAGGAAGTGTGTAAGTGGAAAGTTTAAGAAGAAAGTGCAATGTCACGACACATGGCTGAGTAAGAAAGAGATATAACTGAGATTTTAGAAAGAGTGAAATATCAAAGTTAATAAAGAGACACAAAATATGATGACAAATACCATCCATTTTGCATAGATACGTAGCCCTACGTCACCTTTGCGTACGACCCGATTGAGCTGCACCTTTGAGTTTTTACACTATTACATTTTCTCAATTTTCCACTCATCCTAAATGTTTAATTTTAATAAAAATTTACAATGAAGCGTTGACTCTTTCTTGATCGAATGGTCCAAAAACATTATAATAACGGCTGAGCTTTTAACGTTCAATATCGCCAAAGATTTTCGGACCAAAGCACGCCATTATCACAAACCGATCCTGCGGTCGAAAAAGTCTGTTCAGTATGATTAGAGAGCCAACCACCTTATACACCAATAGCATACCTCACTTGCGTCATTGATACCCAATACAGAATGATTGAAAACTAACCCGAGCCTCGCTTCGCAAGCTTTATATTACACGCCACCCACGTCAAGGATTTGCCAACTTATTCTGCATGGTTTTAAGATCTATTTACAACTACTTTGGCACCATTATCAATGACAGAAAAGAATTATCTTCCAATTGGATACGTTGACCTCCTGTTAATATATCATTGAGATACATCTGTGGTAAAAATAGATCAAAGATACTTTTCAGGTGGCAAAACAAATCGGCCGAATGACGTCATTGCTCGTTTCCCGGTGAGCTCCAAACTTTCCAATATTTGCTCCAAATTCCACACTGCCTCCATCCCTCACAGTGAACATCACATATGGTGATTGTGACGTAGATAACAATCTTCCTAGCATGATTATTTCCCCCGTTATTATCTGACTTTTGAAATCAAACTCTTCGCAAACCTTATTGAAAATATAAATTTTAATGAAGAGTATTCAACTTCAACTACGTGTACTTCGACCTCGAGTGTCTCGCACTTGATTCAACAGAAAGTCGACTTGCTATCTTTCAGATTATAGCTTCGTGCTTACAGAAGTTTGTAAAATTTTGAAATTGTTTGGTACTACTTTGAATTAGAACATCGTCTAATAATTAAGTAAGATAAAAAAATAAAACTTGTAAAGATTTTATCATATAACTTATTTTAGTGCAGTCAGTATATCGAAAATCTTCTGTGCTTGATCCTCATTTAAACATAACACATCATCATCAAAACAGAAGACAATACTTCAAAATTAGCTGATAACACACAATTAGGAATTTACATCATTGGCGTCAATATGAGAGATTTTACACTTTTATAATCATATAGCCTCTCTCAAACAAAATAAGGTTTGAATGCATCAGAAAGCATACTCAATCATAAAACTAACGCAGCGATAAATAAGTCAAAGCTCTGTGCTTTTCTCTCTCTCCCCTAAAGCTCACCTCAATTGACTAGAGCGGGTCTTTCTCGCGGCATGCTCCGAGTCTAGGAAACACAAAGAACCAGAGTTGTATACAACAACCGTTTTCGTCCATGGACTGTAACTTCTCTCGCGCTCTCTGTATGACATTGACCTAGACTTGATCGGTAGTTCTCTCGTCTCGCGTATTCTCCGAACGATCGTCATCGATCGGCGATCCTTCGTTACCTTCTTAGCGCAGTACCTTGAAGGTATTGGCTATGGCTTGACCACCTAGGAAATGATTCACTGCAAAAGCTGGTGAGATATGGAATTGTAGATAGTTATGTACCGTCAAATGAAACAGAGTATTTCAGAACAAACTCTGTGAAGCAAACTAAAAATCCCCATTGAATTATGTCTAAAGTACAAAGATGTCAAATAAGTAATTTATTACAACCATTCGTCTTGTATGTAATTCACTACTAACAAGTTTATTCTTAATGCTTTCTGAAACTTAACCATTATGCTTTGGTGTACCAAGAAGGCTGAAGCTAAATTTGAGCTTAAAAGGCTATAGAGAGGGCGTTCTTTAATCCTCAATAATAAAAGAATTTACTCAAGAAATTTATGGCTTGAAAACTGGTCTATACGTACTTGCGAAGGTGCTAGTAAGCAGACACGAGATATGATTTCAAAACACTACTTCGAACGCACAATTTAAACAATGTTTAGAAAGACGATTTTTGCTAATCTTCCAATTTTTCAGGAACAAAAGTTTCAGCGAACACATTTCCAGATCTTAATCTTCACCTTTAAAACATAATGGATTCCAAAGTGATTACCGCTCATTGTCACTTTGACACGGCACCTACTTTATGTTCCCAGGTGCTCCATAAAATATGCGACCTGGAATCCCCCCTTGATTGACACCCAGCTGCCGCAACTGGAGGAGAAACGCGTGTGGGGATTAACTTCCTTTTCATGTGAAATACAATTTTCGCGGTGGATGATGGTTGATGATGCACCGGCACCCACGGCAGTCCACTACTGCATTGTTCCACAATCAGCTGCGCCGCACCACGAAGATGCATCTATAAGACGCTGCAGCGTGGTGCATTTTTGTCCAATTATGGGGATTGCGTTCGGTTCGTAACCTTTTAGGTAACGGTACGGAATGGAGGTCTGATATGACGCAATAAGGAGGCAGCATGGAAACGGTGCCAATGATAGACACACGATAGGAGATTTTTCTCGTGCAACTTCGGCCGTCACCGTCGTCTTTGCCGGCTTCTATTCATGATACATTGTAAAAGCAAAATGTGAATGTTGTCGAGATCAAGAACCAGTTTGAAGGTTACTAATTACGGAGAAAATACTTTTTTATCTAGATTCACGAGAGTTGCGTGGTGAGATTCAGGTACTGTTTCTTTTTAACGGGGTGCTCAGCAGTCAGCTCAGACAGACTATTATTTATTACCGATTAGCTGTTAATTGCGCAGAACCAACACTGTAATGTGGGTTTTAATGGGCATTAAGAATAAGACAAGATCAAACATATATTCCAGATATGGAAAAGCTTATTGTTTCTCAACTGGTCTTTTTAATGGATCAACTTCTTCGATCTACTTTGAATTTGTGTTAAGAATGTTCCAATTATTTTTGTTTTTTTTTCACAATAATATTATGTTTATTTTTTAATTTTTGGTTATTACAATATTGTTTCAGATTTTTGGCCCATCGTCGTTGTTTGTTCAATTGGTTTTTTTTTAAATTATTTAACAGTTTGAAATTTAATGGTTTTATTAGCTACAATTTGACAACCTAACTACTATAATCGACCCGGATCAAACACTGATTGGAACGCTGACCCTAAATCTCTACACTCACCAAAGTTTTCGTAAAACATCCAATTAACGGACAGACGGTGGATCTCAGGTGTTCGTCAGGAACTCGTTTTAAGCCCGTTGGAATGTTTTAGGTGGTGGATTTGAGCGCAGCTTGGTATAAGGGGTTGGTATAATTGGCTTTTAGACAGCAAGCTTGTTTTTCAGGGATAATGACGACCTTCAGTTGATCAGTGGATAGAATAGCTTCAATTTTTGAAATTTCTTAAGTTTTTTATAAACGGCTTCTTGGAAATATTTTTGTGTTTTTTTTTTGTCTTATTAGTCTATATTGTTTCATTTGTCTTATTTATTAGACCTGTGCGCCGATTGAGATTTACTGGTGGCGGCGTGATAGATCATTTTCAGCCAGCGGCGGCGGCGTGGGGGACTAATTTCAAGCGTCAAAATTCTCAAAACTTTTTTCAGAAGCATCTAAACGTGTTCCTCAGGTTTTTTTCTTCAACGGGTTCGGTGGGAAGTTCATTAAGAAATTCCTCTGAATTTTTTTCTCCATAATTTTTCGGACATACTCCAGGAATTCTTCCGGAAATTCGTCCGAAAGTCCAGAAATTTCTCAGTCATCCGGACATTTCTCCAGGATTTCGTTCAAGGTTCCTTCAGGATTTCGTCCATAAGTTCCTCCAGGATTTCGTTTGGATGTTTCTTCAGGATTTCGTCCGGAAGTGTCTTCAGGATTTCGTCCGGAAGTTCCTTCAAGATTTCGTCCAGGAGTTTCTCCTTCCTTTTGTTCGGAGGATTCTCCAGGATTTCGTCGTATTGAAGTTCCTTCAGGATTGCGTCCGAAAATTCCTCCGAAAGTTCATCCAAAAATTCTTCGAGTAGTTCCTACAGGATTTCGTCTGAAAGTTCTTCAGAACTTCGTCCGGAAGCTCCTACAGGATTTCGTTTGGAAGTTCCTTAAAGATTTCGACGTTTCCTCCAGGATTTCTTCCGAAAGTTTCTCCAAGATTTCGTCCGGAAGTTCCTTCGGGATTTCTTTAGAAGTTCCTCCAGGATTTCGTTTGAAAGGTCCTCCAGGATTTCTTCCGAAAGTTTCTCCAAGATTTCGTCCGGAAGTTCCTTCGGGATTTCTTTAGAAGTTCCTCCAGGATTTCGTTTGAAAGGTCCTCCAGGATTTCATCCGAAAGTTTCTCAAAGATTTCGTCCGAAAATTTCTCCAGAATTTCGTCCGGTAGTTCTTTCAGGATTTCATCCGAAAGCTCCTCCAGAATATTATTCGGAAGAACCTTCAGGATTTCGTCTTGAATTTTTTTGTCTTATTAGTCCATATTGTTTCTTTTGTCTTATTTATTAGACCTGTGCGTCGATTGAAAATTTACTGGCGGGGGCATGATAGCTCATTTTCAGCCAGCGACGGCGGCGTGGGTCGCCGTGGACTAATATCAAGCGCCAAAATTCTCAGAACTTTCTTCAGAAAATTCTCAACATGTTCCTCAGAATTTCAACAAGTTCGATGGGAAGTTCATTAAGAAATTCCTCTGAAATTTTTGCCCCATATTTCTTCGGACATACTCCAGGAATTCTTCCGGAAATTCGTCCGAAAGTTAGACTTAATGCGAAAATTTCTCTAGGATTTCGTTTGAGGTTCCTTCAGGATTTCGTCCAGAAGTTCCTCCAGCATTTCGTTCGAATGTTTCTTCAGGATTTCGTCCGAAAGTTCCTCGAGGATTCCATCCAGGAGTTTCTCCTTGATTTTGTCCGGAGGATTCTCCAGGATTTAAAAAATTCCAGGATCCAAAAATTCTTTCGGTAGTTCCTATAGGATTTCGTATGAAAGTTCTTCAGGACTTCGTCCGGACTTTCATCCAGGATTTCGTCTGGAAGTTCCTCAAAGATTTCGACGGAAGGTCCTCTAGGATTTCTTCCGAAAGTTCCTCCAGGATTTCGTTTGGAAGCTCCTCCAGGATTTTGTCCGAAAGTTTCTCCAAGATTTCGTCCGTAAGTTTCTCCAGAATTTCGTCCAGAAGTTCTTTCGGGACTTCGTCCGAAAGCTCCTCCAGAATTTCATTCGGAAGTTTCTTTTGTGATTTCGTCTGGAACTCCTCCAGAATTTCATTCGGAAGTTTCTTCAAGGTTTCTTTTAGAAGGTCCTCCAGGTTTTTGTCCAGAGGTTTCTCCAGAATTTCGTCCAGAAGTTCCTCCAGGATTTCGTTCGGATGTTTCTTCAGGATTTCGTTCGGATGTTTCTTCAGGATTTTGTCCGGAAATTTCTTCAGGATTTCCTCCGGAAGTTTCTTCAGGATCTCGTCGTCCGGAAGTTCCTCCTTTCGTCTGGAAGTTCCTTAAAGATTTCGACGGAAGTTCCTCCAGGATTTCTCCAGAAGTTACTCCAGGATTTCGTTTGGAAGCTCCTCCAGGATTTTGTCCGAAAGTTTCTCCAAGATTTCGTCCGAAAGTTTCTTCAGAACTTCGTCCGAAAGTTCTTTCAGGATTTCGCCCGAAAGCTCCTCCAGAATTTCATTCCAAAGTTCCTGCAGGATTTCATTCGGAAGTTCCTTCAAGATTTTTTCTAGAAGTTTCTCCAAGTTTTTGTCTAGAGGTTTCTCCAGAATTTCGTCCGGAAGTTCCTCCAAGATTTCGCCCGGAAGTTCCTCCAGATATTTCTTCGCAAGTATCTCCAGAAAGTTTCACCATTTATTCTTCCGGAAGTTCCTTCAAGATTTCGTCCGAAAGTTCCTCCAGGATTTCGTTCGGATGTTCCTTCGGGATTTGGTCTGTAAATTCCTTCAGAATTTCGTGCGGAAGTTTTTCCGGAATATCGTCTGGAAATTCCTCCAGGATTTCGTCCGGAAGTTTCTCCAGGATTTCGGCCAGAAGCTCCTCTAGGATTTCGTCCGAAAGTTTCTCCATGATTTCATCCGGAAGTTTCTTCTTAATTTTGTCCCGTAGGTCCTTTAGGATTTCATCCGGAAGTTTCTCCCGGATTTCATTCGGAAGTTCTTTCAGGATTTCGTCCAGAAGTTCCTTCACGACTTTGCCCGGAAGTTCTTCCAGGGTTTCGTCCGGAAGTTCCTCCAGGATTTCGTCCAGGAAGATCCTCCAGAATTTCATTAGGAAATTCCTACAAGATTTCGTCCAGTAGTTCCTCCAGGATTTCTTACGGATTTCGTTCGGATGTCTCTCCAGGAATTTCAGCAGAAGTTCCTACAAAATTCTCATAAAAAAATCCTTCATGGAACCATTTTTCGGAAGATTCTCCAAAAATTCCTTCTTTAGGGAGTTCGTTTGGAAGCCCTTCAGATAATTTCTCCCTGGATTCCTACAGGAATTTGTCCTGAATTTCTTGAAGTAATTCATCCAAAATCCTTTTAAAAATTTCTCTGGAGTTCAGATAATTAATAGGAGCTATTACAAAATTTCCCCGTGGAGTCCCGAAATTCAGATTTTTTACGGATATTCCTCTAAAATGTCTTCAAGTTTTCCTCGGGGAATCTCCTGAAATTCTCCCTGGAGTTCCTGCAAAAACTCCTGTAATAATTCTTCTTAAATTACTTTGAAAACTCTTTTTCGAATCTCACATAGAATTTCTAATGCAACTCCCAACCTCCCCGGAAGTTGTTTTAGGTATACTTATGGAAATTCAATTGGGATTACTTACAGAAATTATTCCGGAAATCCCTCCAGGAGTTTCCCAAAACATTCCTCCGCGAAGCCTGAGTAGATTAAAAAAATACCTTAATGAAGACTAAAAAAAAAATCCGCAAAGCCTTAGAATTAGAATGCTTAAGTAATTTCTTCAGAAAATCCTCTGGAAATTATATATTTTAAGTTTTTTCAAATCATTTACAGAAATTCTGAAAGTCTGTAGTTTTTTTTTTCGGGTCCTTCCACCCCAATTTCTGCCCTGAGAATTATTCCACAAATACTCCTGTTCTCTCTTTTTCGAGTTTTCCCAGGATTTTCCGTGGCATTCTTCAACAACACTTCTATAAATTCACTTATAGGTTCTCCAATAAATTGCTTAGAATTACCCCCAGAAACTCCTTGAGGTATACTCCAAAACATCCTCTAGGAACTGCTCAGGTATATTACTCCAGACCTAAATCACAATGGATTTTTTGTGGGATTATTCAAAAGAGTTATTAAAAGATTTCATGAAACATATCCGTCTTGAAGGATTCCTTGAAGAAGAATCTGACTTTATTTGCGAAGTAATGCTTCGTAAATGAAATTTCTAATTAATTTCTCAATGGAATTTCTGGAGTTATACTAAAAAAAAATCTGAAAGAGTTGTTGAAGAAAGCTCAGAAGAAATTTCAAAAGGTAATCCTGGTTAAATCACTGTCAGGGTTTGCAGAAATCGCTCTCAATAGATAACGAACAACGATAAAAGAGAGACAAAAACCTCTTCGGATCATAACAAGGCATGAAAACAAAACTATCGCACTTGTATAACAAGTTGAAAAAAAACTGATTCGGATAGGTGGCCCCCACCGAGGGGGTTTAATCTTTAGGTTTGATGATAGGGGCTTTGATCTCGCTCATTTTATGTTGGGGACCATATTTTTACGCACAGCTGTGTAGAACAAATTGAAATGCATAATCAGAACCGGTACCCCAATTGCGGATTGGGGCTTATTTACAGAAATTTATCATGGGTTGTAGTCCCCCGAAAAAGTTCATTATCGTAACAGCTACCGAAAAACTCCTCGCACGGTATGTTACCTATCGAGAGTGTATACAGACATGATAAGTGAGAGATTTTCTTATTCTCCTTTGGATTCAAACCCTGCCGATAAGACACCTGAGCAGCGTTATTCGGTAATTATACAACTGTCACTTTTAATTTAATTTGAGTTTAATTCGGGAAATGAGATGCAGGCTTAGAAAAAAATATGTTTGTGTTCGCTCGAGCAGTATATACGGAACCCATAAAAATACTGGTTTAAAAGACCTTCAATAACCATCGGCGTGGTAAAAAATATTCAGCGGCGTGAAAAATTTCAATGCTGCGGCCCGCCGATTGATTTTTGACGGCAATGGCAGCATGCGTGGCGGCTTACAGGTCTATTATTTTTCTTATTTGTCTTATTTGTCTTATTTGTCTTATTTGTCTTATTTGTCTTATTTGTCTTATTTGTCTCATTTGTCTCATTTGTCTTATTTGTCTTATTTGTCTTATTTGTCTTATTTGTCTTATTTGTCTTATTTGTCTTATTTGTCTTATTTGTCTTATTTGTCTTATTTGTCTTATTTGTCTTATTTGTCTTATTTGTCTTATTTGTCTTTATTTGTCTTATTTGTCTTATTTGTCTTATTTGTCTTATTTGTCTTATTTGTCTTATTTGTCTTATTTGTCTTATTTGTCTTATTTGTCTTATTTGTCTTATTTGTCTTATTTGTCTTAATTGTCTTATTTGCTTTATTTGTCTTATTTGTCTTATTTGTCCTATTAGTCCTATTTGTCTTAATTGTCTTAATTGTCATATTTGTCTTATTTGTCTTAATTGTCTTATTTGTCTTATTTGTCTTATTTGTCTTATTTGTCTTATTTGTCTTATTTGTCTTATTTGTCTTATTTGTCTTATTTGTCTTACAGGCCGGACTCGATTATCCGGAGACTCGATTATCCGGGGACTCGATTATCCGGGGCTCAATTATCCGGAATTTTAGACTCGATTATCCGGAGTATTTTTTTTTCTTCGAATTTTTTTTTATTCTAAATTTTTATTTTCAATAATATTATAAACAGTATGATTATGTTAAAAATGGGACGTATCTAAATTGTGGGAGGGGCTTGAGAAGGGGGTCGTTTTGTATATTGAAATTTGACTATAGGCTTGTATATCAACTTCCTGAATTCAAATGATTATATTACAGTTATATTCATACAAAATAGGATTATATATAGAAATATGAACGTAGCTTGTATGGGAGGGACTGAAATAGGGGTGTTCTACATATTTAATGTTATTTCCATGAATCAATTATTTTCTTTAGAACATGTCCACAAACTTCTCGCTTCAAGAACTTTTCCGTGAAAGTCCGTTTCCTATTTTCCTTTCATGCAATTACTTGATAGATTATTAAGCCGCTCATTCGAAAGATGAAAACGTAACCTCGCCACCATAGAACGATGTGTTTGGATGCATAACATGGGCTGCAGAATTCGCTCTCAATTTATAATTAACGACGATGGACATAAAACATAAGGCTTTTTTTTATCATAACAAGACATGAAAACAAATGGCTCGTCACCTGAGCGTCACAAAGCGAAAAAAAGGGACAGAGAAATATTCCCCCCACCGACGTTGTGATAAAACGCTTCTTTCTATTACAATTGCCATTGTAAAACAAGTCAAAATGCTCCATCAGCATCAATTTCCTTACAATTGGAGTTTTTTTAAGGAATTTATCTTGCAGAATATCACCCTTTGAGGAATAATCCATCAATTTCATAACGCAAAAATCTCGAATTTCCACGGGAAAATCTTCAGCAACAAACAGAAACACGTTACCACGAAGAGATTACAAGTACGGCGAATTGCTGGCGACTGGTTGCATTTAATGGAAAATCCTATTAAGGACATAGTTGAAAGAGTACCACGATGGCAGTCAAGATAGCACCGGACCTTCCACGGGTCAACCCCACACCTCCCGCACCCCTCTCCCACTAGCATTCGAATGCTTCGAACAAAAGTTTAATATTCAAATTACTAACCTGTTCACAGCATATTTATGCGCTTCCCGTGATAATGAACATGTTTCCCCAAAGAGTCCTATGTATTTCGGTTCAAATAATATCATAAATTAGCAGTTTCGTGCCAATTTATTAGCCGTTCGCGATTTGGTTGGTTTATCACTGCACTTCACTTCTTCTCAAAGGGCACTGAAAATATCAAGTTTTTACTCACTTCTCCGCACATGAACACCCCGGAAATGTTGATGGATGCAAATTAAACATCAATTTTCGAAATCAGTCACTTGTTTAAACCGAAAACTTAATATAAACTGCTATTTTTGCCCGAAAAAAAAAAGATTAAAAACAGATCGCGGAGCGCATGTAAACAACGGCACCGGCAGCAGCAAACTAATAAACAGGGTGGCTGTAGTATATTAGACGCGCATTACCGTACAATTTATGATGAAATGCACAATATGTAAACAGTCATTAAATGTGTAGCTCTTGCATTTTTTATGTGTTCGGCAACACTGTTCATGATGATGATTGCTGTTGAGATGGTGACAGCTCAGTCTTATTTAGTCGCAGCCGCGGGCGGACGCGATCTCACAACTGGCGACGAGGATGGGATCGTAAAAGGTAATATTGCAGATTTTCTTCGAAAAAGAACCAGTGGATACTGGTTAGCCGTTGTATTACGAAAGTAATGGTTTCGTTTGAAAAATGTTGGAACCAGTGGAACCTTTTCCTTGGTTGATTTTGCGGAGTGAAAATGATAGTTTCACTGCCGACTGGATGAGAAAAAGACGCGAGAATTTGCGAGAATTCTCCGTGGCGAACTTTGCGAGAATCAGAGTGATTCTCTTGAGTAGGCGGGAATCTGAAGGATTCCCTAAGTATTAGATGCGAGAATTTTAAGAATTCTCCAGGGGGCAAAGTTCGAGAGAATGGTTCTCGTGGAGAAGCGGAAATATTCAGTATTTCCCAGAAGAATCTGGCAGAATCTGTGGATTCTGAAGGTATAGAGAAAATGTTTGGCATTTTCGCGGAGCAAGCGGAAGTTTATAGGATTTCCGGACGATGAGTTGTCAGGCGAAATCTGTGAATTCTGCAGTAGTCATTGTGGTGCGGAGAGTTTCCCTGAAATGTGAGAGGGCGGAAGACTTCTGGTTTTCCGGATGAAGTTTCGTTGATTTGGATAGTTGTTGTTTTTCTCAGAGAGCGCGGAGTTAATGAGATTTACTGAAGCAGGAAAATGTAAAATTTTGATAAGAATGACATGCAAATGTTACATGGATTTCCTCTGAGCACTTGGAAGTTAGAGAAGTAATACATGTTGATGACAGTGAGTGTCGGCCTCGGAGAGAAAAGAAATAAAATAATGAATGAATTATGATAAGTGGAGGATCAGTATTCATATGGAAAAGTCCATTGTTGGCACTACAACGAAAATGAAGAGATCAGTATTTAAAAGATGCTCCTGTTGCATAACATAAGCCTTCTTGACATTTGGTTGCATTTAAGAGGAAAGATTAGTTGGAGGTAAAAAAAAAGAAGAGATGGCAGAGTGTGCAGAGGTGCATTCATGGGTGTTTATCGGTGCATTTCGCAGAGTTCTGTTCTAAGGTATTGCTGAGCATCGAATGCTAAGAAGCTAAATTTTGGAAATTTGGAGAAAATATGGTCATGAATTGACAGTGATGTATTCGCTTACTGAAGACCAATTCTTAGTTTAGTGCATAGTAGACATTATTTGATTTGGTGGAGAGTGTTGTGCCGTGACTAGTTGCTTAAGAGCGATGGTAGCTTTGTCGTCGCTGTAAGATAAAGTGGATTGAGGTGCATGATTCAAGATGCACTTCGAAGTAGAGTGATATTTAGATTAATCGGAAGTTTCTCGACTGAGTATAGTCTTTATTGAGACCCTCGAACTTCGCTTGATTACCAGTAAGATGTATGGCTACAACGTTGAATGTGTTGAAGGCGGCTGGATTCTATTACGACCCTATTTTGAGATTTGAGAGGTTGGAAATTATCAAACTCTTGACTATCATCATGTAGATATCTGAAAAGTGCTGGAGGCAACGATGTCCCGATTTGAGATGTAAAGTCATTAAAGTGGAAAGAAAGAAATTGCGCTTCTTCTTTGGCTGAGGAATATGATACGCAGCTGCAATTTGCGAGTGGGCGGTGTTTGATTCTTGTTCCGGTGTAGAGGATTCCAGAATGATAAATTCATCGGTGGGTAAAGGTAGAGTCCTGTAGGAGTAGGAAGAGTACTGACATGTGCCGCATTGGACAGGTCTCTTGATCGTTTGGAACACAATTTCGTATGGGAATGGACGATGAATATTGTTCTAATTTGACAGTATCGACACTTTGTAATACACGCCTTCAGGTAAAGTAATGCCCCATCGTGTAGGCTGCACGATGTGTGTATGTATTATAAAAGCAGGTGAATATCATTATTTTGCAATACCTTCATGCTTGGAAATTGTGGAAATACTTGATGAGGGCTGGGTTTCGATGG
This sequence comes from Armigeres subalbatus, assembly GCF_024139115.2. NCBI lineage: Eukaryota > Metazoa > Arthropoda > Insecta > Diptera > Culicidae > Armigeres > Armigeres subalbatus. Next base: position 34,573,519 of record NC_085139.1, on the reverse strand, counting down.
GAGTGGCTTCAGTTGTGCATTTCAACGAGACGGTTGATACATGGCGTTGGTAGGTGTGATAAGGCATGCTGATTTGTGCGTTTAGAGTTCTTTTCCGACTATGTGGCTGGTCAGACTGGTTTTATCCTAATTGAAAATTCAGAAGATGTAGTGAAACAACACAGCCTTGCGAGCGAAGGCGTAGCGTTCCCAGTCCGAGATGACGAGTTCGATTCGAAACATTCTCGATCCCTGGGAATAGTATACCCATGGTGCTCTCCACACAAGATACATACTCATGCAATGGTGGGTATAGAAAAGCTTCCAATTAAGGAAGTGCAGATAGAATACTAAGTTCCAGTTGAATATTGAGTCATTGAAGAAAAGAAGAAGAAGAAGAAGTGTGTTATAAGATGGGTTGTGATGTAGCAACGAAGAGGTTAGACCTGACTATTTGCGATTTAGTGTGATCTTTGGATTCGGTAGTTTCACATGAGAGGTACATTTTTTTTGGTGGCTGTGAAGAAGACAGTTTCTGTCGCCCTGTAGAAGGGTCGAATTCTTTATCCGAGGGCATTTGTCATAATATAGTGAAGTTTCTTTTAAAATACGTGGAACTGTATGTAATGAGAGTCGATGCATAAAAATTCTTAGTAGTTCGAACCGGTGTGTGGTCGTGGTGTGAGGGTTAATTTGTAGTATGTTGGAGGTATGCCCGCTGGTGTTAGTATGATTATGGTTTGTTCGTCACATTTTACTGTTTTGCGCTAAAATTCACTAATTGGCACTCAGTTCTGGAGTTTCTTGGTTTGTGTAGTATATACCTACACAAGTGTTTGTTGATTATGAGATTGAATGCCGGCAGTTCACGTTAGCAGGGGATTCATTCTAATATTGGCCAGTATTCTATAAACACTTGTTCACCATGTTTGTTCGTGTATAAATCGGTCGACATGAGAGGAGCTAAGAATGAAAGAGATTACATCGGTCGAGCAACGACTTTTGAACGGCAAAAGTTAGGGTTAAGGTACGGATTTACTTCATATGACCGGAGGTTTAGAGGGAGGTTTAGGCTTGATGTGCGCAATGTAGGTGGGAGACTGTTATTGAATCCATACCCTTGACGACTTATTGTGTGATAGGTTGACGAAACGCACTATTCGAGGAGGATAGTTATGAAGTTGTGAAGCGGAGGTGTTTATACTTTGCTCTTTGAGTTCGCCCTGAGGCGAGCATATTTTCACGTTGTGCTATGTTTGTGTATAATTAATTATTAGATCATCAATAACTTGAAATGTGGGTACAAGTTTAAATGTTGAAGACGTTGCATGAAACGTTTGCTTCATCAGAAGTCCTTTCCTTTATATCGAATCAGACTGCATTGATACTGTTTGGTCGAAAAGTGGTCTGCGTTGGATAGCGCTTTTGGGTTCATACCCTAGGCAAGATAATCACAAAAGCCGCATATACTGATATGTTTTGAATGCTATTTACGGTTTTGTAGAAGTACATGGAAACATGCCAGGTATACTAGTACTTATAGAAATAGTTAACAATATTATGACTATTATTGATTGGATTGTGGTGAGCGGTGAACATTATTGATTAAACTATGATGATTTGTATCACAAGCAGGCTTATGTAGCGAAAGTTGATTAATTTCAGAAAAAGATTTGAAAGATCCATTCGAAAGTTTCATCTACAGTAATAGTGCAGGAATCAGCATCTGGGCGCTTCATGAGACATTCAGATGATGGGGTAATTTTCAAAAATAGATGCTAATTGTGAAGAATCAATGGACATGGTCGCCAATTTCGAAAGAAGAGGAAGGAAGGGCATGCAGCAATAGGATTATACTGTAAAAGGTGGATATATAGTGCCAGTCATTCATGGCATAAGGGTTGGTAAAAATAAGTCGTGACTAAGACAGTTCTTGTATCGAAATTCAGTTGGTGATTTGAAGTGAAGGAAGTTAAAGATGGAATCTATTATCAAGACACTGAAATTAATTTTGAAATCTTTGTGGGATTGCAGTAATGATTAGAACGCGTGCATTGTAGTTTATTCAAGTCTGTTTGGACTATAATAATGTATCATATGGTAACAAGTTCAATCAAATGGTGGTGAATTTATACTAGAGACATTTACCAGATGACAACAGTAGATACAATGACCATTTACTTAAATTTAGCCTGAAGTTCGTCTGGCATAACTTGCGATGATATCTTGAGTTGGTGTGAAACCGTTAAGTAATTCAATATGTATAACCCAAACATGTTGGCCATTTTTATATCAAAAGGGGGATTGTAGTATATTAGACGCGCATTACCGTACAATTTATGATGAAATGCACAATATGTAAACAGTCATTAAATGTGTAGCTCTTGCATTTGTTATGTGTTCGGCAACACTGTTCATGATGATGATTGCTGTTGAGATGGTGACAGCTCAGTCTTATTTAGTCGCAGCCGCGGGCGGACGCGATCTCACAGTGGCTCAAAAAATTATTTTGCTCCGCCATGCTCAGTCGATTATGATATATAATTTGGGTGGTTTGGATAGGTTATGGCTGGTTTGATTAGAGGCTTACCGTGTACAGGTCGTTTCAGGTTTGTATGACAGTTGATATGGTGAGGTTGAATTTAACATTATTCTGATTTTGGCACTCCGTCATTGGGCGATGGCGAGGGGGGAGACCATATGACTGGATGAAATATTCAAAAGCTTCAGCTCCATAGACAATCCATATAGAATGGTCGTTCCAATAGTTGGGAGTCGATTTTAAACGAGGTTGCGAATCTTTAGCATGATCATTAGGCTTTTCAGAAGGCATCAGTGAAACGTGCAATTCAACAAAATACCCAGAATTTATCTGTGATATCTATCGCACCAGGGGCAGATACTTCTAGTCTAGTCTAGTTTACACAATCGCGCAAGGGGCAAATGCTTCATACAAAAAGTGTGACGTGGGGATGAGTGGGGTATAAAATGCTATTTTTGCGTTACGTAATCAATGGATATTTCTTTCTGCGTTGCGGTTTTCATTCAGTGAAGTCTCAGGAATGTTGCTTTCAGCTATGTGGGTTCTCTTTTCGCCAGCGTTTGAGGGGAGGCAATTGTAGCCAGTGTAATAAAAGGTTTAGTTTCCCATACTAGTTTCCATACAAACTTGAAACCGGCTTGCGCTCAACCAGTTTTTATTCAAATCGGTTTTGAGGACACTCGAGCATGGGACGGAATCGAGTGAGCGTGGTGGTGCTGGGTCGTTTTTGAACCAATTCTACTAATATTCTTTGTTTTTTTTTTATAAATACGATACTAATACTACTACAGTATATGACAGTTTTTATTGTACCAATACTTTCAAAGCTTTGTTTTGGTACTCAACCCACCTTCACCTTAAGGTTCCCCTAACACACATGACCGAAAAATCGCGACTCGATTCTAACGCTTGCCGAATGCGATTCTATCGCCGTTGGAGGGGGAGAGTAACTGAAACATTGTCTACAGCGACCCAACGATAAAATCGCAGCGACTTGTTTTCGCCGTTGCGGCGATGAAATCACTCAGGTCTGGGGGAGCCTCTACATTGTTTCCTATTGAAAAATGGATAGATCGGACAATTGACTCAAAAGTTCCATAGCTTTCTGTTGAAAATTGACTAGATCAAACATTGTGTTCAGAAATAATGGCCAAAATACTATTTTTTGTACGAAAAGTGCGTAAATAGTCTAGTTATTATTTTGGTACCTATTCTCAACCAACAAGTTCGATTCGAATGGGAATCCTGTCTCATCGTTGCATATTGGAAATTGGCTGGATCGGATGGACTCAAAAGTTATGGAAAAAAACCCAGATTAATCCACCTAGCAGTGATGATGCCTTTCTCGTGCATTATAAAATATATTGAAAGAATCACATTAGAAAGGTCAAAAATGCTCTTTGGGAGAATAGATCACATTTTTTCGATCATTTTGCATGTTTTTGCATTATTTAAAATGTATTGCCACCATTTCCGGAAATTTTTTTTTTCGGTTTTTGAATTTTTTTTCCAAGGGGGGACCCTTGGGAAAAACAATGATTTTTCAATAATTCCGAAATGCAATGTCCGATCGAGCCAATTTTCAATAGCAAACAATGGGACCGCATTCCACGTCGAATGCAACTTGTTGCGAGTAAATCGGATAATGCTAAGTTCCAAAAAGTGTGTCTACAAAATTTGTACACATACACACACACACATACATACATACACACATACAGACATCACCTCAATTCGTCGAGCTGAGTCGATCGGTATATAAAAATCGGCCCTCCGGGCCTCCTATCAAAATTTTGTTTTTGAAGCAATATTATAGCCTTCACGTACACTTAGTGTACGAGAAAGGCAAATACTATTGTCTATTATACACCAGAAAGCCACCAATACCGTTAGGCGGATTTATCAGGGTTTTTCCAAAATAATTTCTGACTACACCACTGCAAATACGATAAAATATATTTTTTTCGTCATTTAATTGCAGATTTGGTTTTTTTTTTCTAGTGATTCGATTATCCGGAGGATTCGATTATCCGGAGTGAAAAAAAAATCGATACTCCGGATAATCGAGTCTGACCTGTATTTGTCTTATTTGTCTTATTTGTCTTATTTGTCTTATTTGTCTTATTTGTCTTATTTGTCTTATTTGTCTTATTTGTCTTATTTGTCTTATTTGTCTTATTTGTCTTATTTGTCTTTATTTGTCTTATTTGTCTTATTTGTCTTTATTTGTCTTATTTGTCTTATTTGTCTTATTTGTCTTATTTGTCTTTATTTGTCTTATTTTGTCTTTATTTGTCTTTATTTGTCTTATTTGTCTTATTTGTCTTATTTGTCTTATTTGTCTTATTTGTCTTATTTGTCTTATTTGTCTTATTTGTCTTATTTGTCTTATTTGTCTTTATTTGTCTTATTTGTCTTATTTGTCTTATTTGTCTTATTTGTCTTATTTGTCTTTATTTGTCTTATTTGTCCCATCTGTCCCATCTGTCTTATCTGGTCCCCATTTGTCTTATCTAGTCTTATTTGTCTTATCTGTCCCATCTGTCTATTTGTCTTATTTGTCTTATTTGTCTTTATGTCCCCATCTAACCCTTTATTTGTCTTTATTTGTCTTTATTTGTCCCCTATTTGTCTTATTTGTCCCATCTGTCCCATTTGGTCTTATTTGTTCATTTGTCTCCCATTTGTCCCATTTGTCCCCATTTGTCCCATTTGTCCATCTGTCTTATCTGTCCCCATCTGTCTCATCTTGTCCCCTTTATCTGTCCCATCTGTCCCATCTGGTCCCATCTGTCCCATCTGGTCCCATCTGTCCCATCTGGTCCCATCTGTCCCATCTGTCCCATCTGGTCCCATCTGGTCCCATCTGGTCCCATCTGGTCCCATCTGTCCCATCTGTCCCCATCTGTCCCATCTGGTCCCATCTGTCCCATCTGTCCCATCTGTCCCATCTGTCCCATCTGTCCCATCTGGTCCCATCTGGTCCCATCTGGTCCCATCTGTCCCCATCTGTCCCATCTATCCCATCTGTCCCATCTGTCCCATCTGTCCCCATCTGTCCCATCTGGTCCCATCTGTCCCATCTGTCCCCATCTGTCCCATCTGGTCCCATCTGTCCCATCTGGTCCCATCTGGTCCCATCTGTCCCATCTGTCCCATCTGTCCCATCTGGTCCCATCTGTCCCATCTGGTCCCATCTGTCCCATCTGTCCCATCTGTCCCCATCTGTCCCATCTGTCCCATCTGTCCCATCTGTCCCATCTGTCCCATCTGTCCCATCTATCCCATCCATCCCATCTGTCCCATCTGTCCCATCTGTCCCATCTGTCCCATCTGTCCCATCTGTCCTCATCTGTCCTCATCTATCCCATCTGTCCCATCTGTCCCATCTGTCCCATCTTGTCCCATTTGTCCCATCTGTCCCATCTTGTCCTTATCTGTCCCATTTGTCTTATTTGTCTCATCTTGTCTTATTTGTCTTTATTTGTCTTATTTGTCTTATTTGTCTTATTTGTCTTATTTGTCTTATTTGTCTTTATTTTGTCTTATTTGTCTTATTTGTCTTATTTGTCTTATTTGTCTTATTTGTCTTATTTGTCTTATTTGTCTTATTTGTCTTATTTGTCTTTATTTGTCTTATTTGTCTTATTTGTCTTTATTTGTCTTATTTGTCTTATTTGTCTTATTTGTCTTATTTGTCTTTATTTGTCTTATTTGTCTTATTTGTCTTATTTGTCTTATTTGTCTTTATTTGTCTTTATTTGTCTTATGTATTTGTCTTTATTTGTCTTATTTGTCTTATTTGTCTTATTTGTCTTATTTGTCTTATTTGTCTTATTTGTCTTATTTGTCTTATTTGTCTTATTTGTCTTATTTGTCTTATTTGTCTTATTTGTCTTATTTGTCTTATTTGTCTTATTTGTCTTATTTGTCTTATTTGTCTTCAGGGATGCTAAGAAATCGCTTCTAGCGACAAAGAACAAGAGAGTAACGTTCCACCAGAGTAACTTGTGTTCGTTCTGATATGCGACCACCAGTTACTCGCTAAGCGTAACAGAGAGGGAACAAAACGTACGAGAGCAACGTTAATCATGCCGTGTGACCGACTCTCCCACCTCCTAGAGTCGCTTAGTCATAAGTTGTTACAGACAAGATTAATCCTTTGTCGTGGTCTCCAGCGATTCAGCCTTGTTCGCTTAGTCTTGTACGTAGGGAGCTGGGTGATGCGGATAGAATCGATTTGGTTGTCAAACTGAAGCCAAAAGTTTCTATTGTGCCGGAGCCAAACATTGAAGATTGTGGTTATGTACGTTTCAGATCTTATATTGAGAAGTATTGTTATTATTTGGGAAAAATATAAAAATAACCTAGTTTTAGTTTTGTATTCCTTGTAACAAATATTTTCCCATTATATTTCGAGTGGAAAATTAGTAGGAATGCAATTAAAAAGCACTCGTTACAAAATTTCACGAGATTAAACAGCTGAGTGGAGCAGGAATGTATGTAAACCATCATGAAGTCACGTAGAGTCTCGCGCACTTGAGCACCCTCATGCAGCATGGAAAGAGGAATTCGAAGAGCGGGAAATGTTTGACAGCCTGCAGTAACTGCAAAATAATTTTGCTTATGGGAGTGATTTCAAACTATCTCTCTACTCGCTTGAGAGCAAAAAAGCGGCTCTATCCGCAGCACCCAGGTAGGGAGTAAACGTTTGTCGGAGAGTGTTACAGTTAGCGAATAAAGGCAATCTCGTCTTGTTCATTTTACGAACAAGTGCAGCTTTTGATGATTAGTACATTTGGGAAACACCATAAAATTCACTGTAACTTCTGAATGCAAGGTTCGTTTTTAACCCAATTTGGAATACACATTCATTATTAATGGAACAACTTATGAATGGGATTAGAGGCTCCCTCGCAATACAGCGGAACGGCGACGGAAATGGCAGATTTGATACTTAGCCCATCGTTTTTTTGTCAAATTCCGCTGAATTACGTTTAGGGCTTCATAGGTCATTTTTTAAAGAGGGAGGGACTACTTTAGAAAACAAAGAATTATGTGAAAATTCTGAGCATTGGGTGGATTTCAACTAAATTGGGGGTATGCATTCTTTATTTTCTGAAGAAGATTATGGATGGAATAAGTGGGTAATTTCGTAACGTATGATTTGTCAACGCATTTCAATCACATTTAAATCTCGTAACCTTTTTCGCGTTGTTTTGTATCATTTTTCTTCCCCTCAAGATACATGCTCATACATTGGCGGGCAAAGAAAATCTTTCAATTAATAACTGAGGAAATGCTACTAGAATACCATGTTGAAAAGCGGCCCAAGCTCCAGATGGAATTTAGAGCCATTGAAGATGAAAAAGAGAACGAAGAAGAAGAAGGATTTATCAGAAGAATGAAAATGACGCTCTGAAACAATTGACAAATACACCCATATTATTGAAAACATTTGGATTTCGTGATTTGTTAGTACCGTTTTGACTCAAATCCCGAACAAACTCATATTCCGAACAATCATTACATGGAGATCTATATATAGATTTATATATTTCATATGTGAAATATTCTGTTATTATTGCATAAATAAACAATTTTTCACGCCAGGCGTACATATTAAGGGCTTTATAATCGTCATATAATGTGATAACAATGAAATTTTGCAATGTAGTGCATTTAAGGTGATGTTTGGAATTCGAATCAGAGTTTTCGGCATTTGAGACAGTTTTTGTCAAAATCAAATTATTCGGCGTTGATAGCTACAATCAATAAAATATAATTATGAAGGGCGTATATTCTCTATTCTTGCGCTACCCGATAGAAACAATTGGTCAATAAAAATATTTTAATTGAAGGTGTTCTGAATCAAATCGGTAATCGAATTTAATCTAATGATGAAAAGATGAACAGATAATCTCGCTCTTGTTTTGCGACGCACAAGCTCGGGTTTAATGATGCACAATGTTGGGAGTTTTGATGCTTATTTCTGCTCCACAAAAAAACTCTTACTCTTGCTCATTTTCTACTCGGCGTGGAGTTTTTGGCAAGCCTGATGTAGATTTTCTTTTAACCTGCGCTTAATGGGGAAGAGCCATAATCAGTATAAAATGGAGAAATTATTTTCCTCATACTAATTAGCCTACAAATTTAAAACGTCTTGTAATAAATCAGTTTTATCCAAATGCAGGTAAATTTTCGGATGACACTCAGAACATGATACAAAATTATGACAAGCCTGTGGTGGTAACAGATTGTATTAAATTTCTACCCGTAAACATCCTAAGGCCGAACAGAGAATCGAACTGGCTATCATCGGATTGGAAATCCTACGTCTTTGCTAGCAGGTTGACTGGAGACCCCCAACTGGATTTGTATTCGGATGTCAATGGATTGACTTGTGTTTCAATATTTAAAATATTTCCAGTTTGAGTCGGATTCTGGTTGAATATAATATTGCACTCCATCAGGTGCTGGTTCGACTATAAAATTATCACTGAGGTAAAAGGACTTAATAATTTTAATCTAACGTCTTATGAAAATTCGCCCCAAAAAAAGAGTTTCAATGTTGCCTTATGAAAATGATATAAAAAAAAGTGAAGTGAGTTCGAAACATGGACGTCGGGATCAATAGGCCTGCATGTAGACCACATGACCATCGACGCGTAAATGAGGCACTGTAAGTGGAATAATCATTTAAAAATTGGCGCCAATTGTGAATTTCGTAAGTCCAGTTCATGAATAAATACATCCGGTTTGAATTGTAATGTGAAACCAAACCATCTCTTTGCCTACTGTGCACTTCAAATAATCTGAACGTTGTTTCTATCTGAATTTTCAGCAACATTTCGCTGAAAATGCTTAAAAAATTCACGTGAAACTTACGTGTCCGGTAAATTCTACCTGAATTATCAGGTAGAATATACCTAATAATCACGTAGAATGAGAAATCTACGGGAAAATTAGGTAAAAGTTTTTTTTTCAGGTTTCCATCTGGTGCAGATTTTTAGGGGTACATTCATCTCTTCGATAGGTTATTGCGCGTGATGAACCTAACCTTATATTTTTGACAGGTACTGGTCCTGTTGTAAACGTTTCGGATTTAGAATTGTTGCCTTTCTCGTATACAAAGTATACGTAAAGGCTATATGATCTACTTTAGTCTAGTCTACACATACACAGCCAGTTCGTGAAAGAATCCTGCAAGTGATAGATTCGACGACATCTATCACTTTTCTTGTCATTATTAATGTTTGAAGTACATCATAAATGCAGTTCAAACATAAAAGCGGCCAGTCCTACTGTGCAGTGTTGTTAATTTTTTTTATGGATATCAATGCTCAACTCGACTCAACATTTAAGCCATAGAATGGGAAAGTAAAGATGAATTAATCGTTGGGATTGACATTGCAAAGAGGATTAATATACACTCCTTGATTCCTCGAAGTCTTGGAATGGGACACAGTTTTTAGTCTAGTGCCTTGGCTTATACAATGATTGACAAAAGTATGTTTATGTGAAGGCTTTATGTTGACTCCAAAAACAAACTTTTACTAGAAGGCCCGGAGACCCATAGTATTATATGTATGCGGGCGTGCGCGCGCGCGTGTGTATGTGTGTGTGATTTGTGGGATTTATCTTCTCCTTTTTTTTTTTTATAATTGACCATTCTAATTCCTGAATGTAATACAAATCTAGCTGGTTTAAATCGATTCATGTGCTTGGAAGTGATACCAAATAACATATTCATTTTCGAAAAACCGCTCCCTCTCCACTAAATGAACTTCTCATTCATACCCTCTCAATCTACTAAAAACCCACTCGACCCGTGAATAATCAACCTCTTGATATTAATGATGTATTCCAAATTTGATTGAAATCTACAAATGCTTTTAAAAGCAATACTGAATCATTGGTTTTCTAAAAAAACCACTACCCATATATCCTCTCTATTTTCTAAAGTAGAAATGATTGGCTTCGTGATATAGAGAATATGTAGTGTAAATTTAGTTGAAATCGATTAATGCGCTTTTGAACCACACTAAATGAAATAAAACCCACCCGCACCATACACTCTATATCGCCAGCTTATCATCTTTGTCGCTCTCTTTATTTCAACAGCGAACAAGCTTTACTCCTCTCTTGTTACAACTTACGATTCTAGTTAATCGCTGAGTGTTACACTCTCCCACAAACCTTAGTCGCTAGCGCATGGAGAGCAAGTTTATTCGTCTTTGTTTTGAATCCCGAACAACTTTGTCGGATGAGGCACCTTACTCTCCAGACGCTACGAACAACCGCATGCTCCGATTCACTTGTTCAATAACAAAGCGGTGGAACGAACAATCGTGAATCGACTCATGTTCGCCAGCAGTGCATCCCTGTTTGTCTTATTTGTCTTATTTGTCTTATTTGTCTTATTTGTCTTATTTGCGTTTTTTGTCTTATTTGTTATAACTAGAATCTTTTTCACTGCTCCTGAGAGACCTTTGTCCTTTATACATAAATTATCTTATGATATTTTCTAATGCTGTTCTTGAAGTGCAACATGTTTTCATATTCCAGAACCTCACTGTTATGCGACGAGTTATTTTAATTCCCCCAGGTTATAATCTACTACTGATAGGTATTGAAGCGTTGAAAAGCTTCCCGTAAAGACTAAGGAAAATGTGGGAATCCCCATGAAAATAAAAATTCAAACAACTTGTTAAATAAACTCCAAAGAATTTCTTATGGAAATTCCAAAGAAAGTTCCTCGAAAATTTTGAGACTTTTTTCCATTGAAATCCAAATAAATTTTCGTTTAAACTAAATTCTTGAATGGAGAAGGGCCATTCAGTTGAAAATTGTTAGGTCGAAAGTCCTGACCGAAGGCAACAAGCCCGAAAGTTTTTTGGTAAAATATAGCTAAATGTCATTTGACCGAACTAATAGTTTTGCCGAAACCCATCTGACCTAAAGTTATTCGGCCCAAATGGACATACGTACAAGTCATTCAGCCGGAAAAGACGATTGGTCAGCCCTACATATCTTTCGGCAAAATAACATTTTTTACCAAGCCAAAAGTTTTCGGCCAAACGTTTTCAATTCGGCTAGATGACTTTCGTCTTCTTCTACTTCTTCTTCATTGGCTCTACATTCCAATTGGAACTTGGCCTGCTTTCCGACGAGAATCGAACTCGCCACCTCCGGATTGACAATCCTATACCTACTGGAGACCCCAAACGGCTTTCGTATTAGCGCGTTATTCCGCTAAGGGACATTCGAACAAAAGACTTTATACCTTTATACCATTATAATGACTTTCGGCCGACGGGAAAGGCTGTTCGAATGATGGACACAAGACAGAAAGTTGTTTGGTCGAATGTCGTTTAGCCGAATAAACAAATAGATCAAAAATGTCGTTTTGGTCCTTCAACCGAATTTTTTTTTAATCGGGTAGATCATTTGGACGCTATGGTCGTTTGGTAGAAAATGCCATTTGGTCTAAAATATGATTTGGCCGGAATGGTGGACATTTCCAGTTGAGCTAATATCATCTTCGACTGTACCCGTTCGTTTTTGTCCAAGCAGCTTTTTCGACTTTTTCGGTGGACCAGTTCAATCGAAATACGTGTTGGATCAAATGGCTTGTCGCTTACGGCCAAACTGTTTTCGACCTAATAACCGTTTCGGCCAAACGTCCAATTCAGACAAAAAGATTTCGACTAAATTGTTTTCGGATTAACATCAAATTGTTTTATAAATGCAAAGATTTGCCCGTAGAAATTAAAAAAAAAATCCTTCGAAATTCCGCGAAATTTACAGTTAAAAATCCAAACAGTATTCCATAAAAATAAAAAAAAAACACATTGAATTTCTGGAGAATTTCAGTGGAAACTTCTGAAAATTCTACCTCCCTCCCTCCTTAGCCGTGCGGTAAGACGGGCGGCTACAAAGCAAGACCATGCTGAGGGTAGCTGGGTTCGACTCCCAGTGCCGGTCTAGGCAATTTTCAGATTGAAAATTGTCTCGACTTCCCTGGGCATAAAAGTATCATCGTGTTAGCCTCATGATATACGAATGCAAAAATGGTAACCTGGATTAGAAACCTCCCAGCTAATATATGTGGAAGTGCCTCATGAACACTAAGCTGCGAGGCGGCTCTGTTCCAGTGTGGGGATGTAATGCCAATAAGAAGAAGAAGAACACACCAAATTTTAACAAAGCCATCCAGCAAAATGATTCGCCAGAATCTTACCAGCAGAGTGACGGATTGGTGATTTACAGCATCCAGTATATCGTTCAGTGGTTTACTGAAAATCAACATATGGTTCAACAACACTCGCTAATCAGCAATCCTTTTGAAATGTTACTCGTTCTCCTTTTGATTTATTTTTATTTTTTGTTGAGACTGTTATGAATAGATTTTGTTTTCAAATTTCAGCTGGATCGGTATTGCGAAATGAGGACCCTGTTCCAAGTTCAAACATAAGAGGCTTGTTGGATCCAACATGTTTTGTACTTATTATTTAAAACTTCTGAATTATTTAAAGAAAATAAAAGCATGCAAATATAAAAAAATAATATATTTTATTCTAAGAACTGTAAAATAAAAAATAGCTTTTCCGCATTTTTTTTATTCCTGATAATACATGATCGTCTATACTGGACGATGATGATGATGATGGTCCCGCCACATACCCCTACAAGGGTTTGAGCTGGACGAGTTATCTTCAAGATAATTAATTAATATGCATTTAATCGGATTTCCAAAAAGAAAAACGATCCGATTTCTTATCACAGATATAAATTTGAATATTTTACATCACTATACAGCAAAAAATATAAATTTAAAAAACTGATCTTTCCAAAACCGCAATCTTGCTAAAGCATCAGTAGTGATACATACAGCTCTATGAAAATGCAAAACTTGTGATACCTCTCGCACAGATTTCAAAAGTTTCACCAGGAATCGCGTATCAAGTCATTTTTCGCTCAACAACTTATATGTATCTATGGTATTCATGATTCAAAAATCCATCATCATCATCGAGGCGATCGTTGTAGTCGTTAATGCCCCAAAAACAATAAATAAATTAAAATAAAACACACAAAAGTATCCGTTGGGTAAAACTTCGTCAAAACTTAAACTAGTTAATGCTAAAAAATTGTCGAGTAGCTGTCTAAAATGCAGCTTTGACGTGTGAAATACATTGTCTCTTGAACTGTGCTAGTGTCGCTGCACGTTTGATGTGTGTAGGCATCGAATTGAATACGTTTACAGCCTTGTAGAACAATGAATTTTGTGAAGCACCATGCAAAAAGGAAGGTGTTCTTACATCAACCGCGTTTCTCGTATTATATCTATGTGTGTCACTTCCTCTTTCAATTCGATCACACAAATATCGAGGCAGCAAACCATTAATTACTTTAAAAATGAACACCATAGTCAAATAAACAATGCGTTGCTTCACTGACAGCCACTGCAAGGAGTCTAACAAAAATGTTGAGAAAGTCATCAGCAAAAAGATTTATATCACAAAATCGTAAGACTCGTCGCATGTCATTTATGTACATAATGAATAAAATAGGCCCTAATACACTTCCCAGTGGCACGCCGAGCGTGTCCTCCACGGGACTTGATACACAATCGTTAAAAGCATTCCGCTGAGTTCTGTCACTCAATTAGCTTTCAAACCATTTGTAAGCAGAACCCGAAATTCCAAAGCCCTGAATTGTTTTCAACAATAAGGGCCGAGAAATTGTTTCAAAAGCGCGTTTTAGATCCAAGAACACCGCAACAATCGTATCTTTTTGCTCTACTTTTTCTTTCCACTTAGCCAATACCAAGTTCAATGCGGTTTCACAAGAATGCCCTTCTCGATATCCCGATTGTTCCGGTATGAGCAAGTTATTATTATTTAAATACTCTAGCAGCTGGCCTTTAATAACAAGTTCTAAAATTTTCTAATGTGCAACATGTTGATGGATGAAACTCTTCGGATTTAATCGTTCCAGCAACTTTTTGTATAGGAATCATAAGTGGATTCCTTCCAAACTTGTGGCACGTGCCCAGTTTGTATAGACTCATTAATTAGGTCCAGCAAACTTTCTCCGATGACATCAAAGCAGTCTTGTATCACTTTTGCATTTACGTTATCTACACGGTTAGAAAAAAGTACCTAATATTACGTACTTTTCACTTAAATCGGGGGTTCAGTGTGAGAACCCAAAATTAAGTAATTTTTTCCCGGAATTGAGTAAAATTCTATTTACGCAAAATATACCTAATTTTAAATAGAAACTAACCAAAAGTTAGGTAAATTTCACTGAACTTTCGTAAACATTAGATTACTCAACGTTGGGTTCCCACACATTAATGCTCTTGTTGAGTGGTTTTGCTCTTCATTTTATGACAACAAAGGGAAGCCCTCCCTCTTGCAAGAGAAATTATATACTAAATATACTAAATACTAAATACTACAATTAGGTACTTGTTTCTAACCGTGTACACCAGCCGTTTTTCCCATCGAGAAGCAAATATTCCTTAATTCTTCCAATGTTATTGGGTGAAAGCCTTCAAATCTACAGTTAACATCGGTCGGCTGTCGTATTTCGTCGGGTTCATCAATTAATTCAATAGATGCATTAATCGATGAAACACTGCTGACAAAATATTCGTTAAACTTATCTGCAATTAATTGTTCTGATAGTTCTAGTGTGCCATCATAAGTTATGGACCGCGGTTTACTAGTACTAGGTTTCAAAAGTGATTTCAATATTTTCCATAACTCTTTGCATCTTGTTTTGATGTTGATCAATTTTCCTCTGAATATTAGTGATTAGAACTGGGAGAGTGGTACAAAACACCATAGTTACCCATCTTCATGCCACGCACAACTGTAATGCCTAAGAACCAGTTTCCATCACAAACTTCGTTCAATTGAAGCTTGAACTGAACCGATTGAACACCGCCAGTGTGTCTATATTGACTATATTGACTATATATATATACTAGGGTGGTTCAAAAAATCGATTTTGCTCCACAGTGCTTATCTGATTCTTTACCATGTCTTGAGTGTCCTCTGAAAATTTGAGCTCATTTGGATTAAAACTGATTTAGCACAAGCTGTTTCAAGTTTGCATGCAAATTAGTATGGGGAAATTTATTTTTTCATTATACTGTTAATGACGTTTCCCCATTAAGCGCAGATTAAAGAAAACCTACATAGCTAAAAGGGTTACTCAACAGCTTTCACCCAACGAAAACCGCATGTTGATTAATCGTCCCAATAATTAGTAATCGATTTTAAGACAGATTGCGAATCTTTTAGTCATGATCGTTAAACTTCTTTGAGGGCATCACTGAAATGTGCAGTGCAAATATAGTAGCCTGAATTTGTGTGTGCTATCTTTCGCGCCACGAGCAGCAATGTTGCCTGTTGATGAGTTATGCAATTAGTTCCAGAAAACCACAGTATAGATTAAATTCGATTACTAATTATTGGAACGATTAATTAAGACGCGGTTTTCACTGAGTGAAAGCTGTTGAATATTCCTTTTAGCTATGTAGGTTTTCTTTTAACATGCGCTTGATGGGGAAGCGGCATTAACAGTATAATGAAAACATAAATTTCCCCATGCTAATTTGCATGCAAACTTCCAACGGCTTGTGCTAAATCAGTTTTAATCCAAATGAGCTCAAATTTTCAGAGGACACTCAGAACATGGTAAAGAATCAGATAAGCACTGTGGAGCAAAATCGATTTTTTGAACCACCCTAATATATACTATATTGATCAAAAGCATCAATGTCGATAATATGTGTTTCAGATAGAAAGACTAAAAACGGACGTGTATCTTCCACAATCTTACGTAAGGCAACGTAGTTTGTGGATAACCCAGCAATATTGAAATACAAAATATTTAACTGATTCACATTACTACTGGAACTTGGTTGCTATTCATTGAAAAGTAAGCTGCTCTTTTTCCGATCAAATAATATTTTGAAAACTTCACATTCGGTACTAAATGCCTCGTGGTTAACGTCCAGATTCATTTTACGTTCCTTATTCATTTTTAAACAATTGACACATTTCAATACAGTTGACGTAACGACAACGTAACGTAACGTGGACGATAATATCATAACTTTTGTTTTGTAATTGCGATGCTCATGTCTCGCATTTTTAGTTTTCGACCGCTAGAATCGACTGGTTACCGGCGTTAGTTGATTAATTGGGACAAATCCGAGTATATTTGGTCACAAAATTGGAGAAGATTCGTCGCTTTTAAGCCGTTAAAGTCATTTTTATGTTTGCATGACTTTATATTCATAGAAGTTAAAATACTAAGTTAATACGACAATCTTAGTTATTACGATATATGTATGTCCCCATAAGTGTTTTTCTAGCAAAAATGGGTCTCCTAAGGGGAACAGTAGATAGCAATGTTGAACACAGTTCAGCAGCATATAAGCATAATAGCATATGGAGACGCATAGTACTTCTGTACAATGATTCGTCTTCAAACTTTTTATGCAATTTTCGCCTAATCCGTTCAATTAAATAAAATGTACAAGTGTGTGCATTGCTTTTGTATGGCAACTTGTATTAAGGGAAACCTGAACCTAATTACTTGTTGGGAAGTACATGTTCTTGGTTAACATGTCGAATAGTGCGATCAAGAAATCATGGAAACCAGGATTTTAAACATTTGATTCCCAGTCGTCTTCTAAGTGATTCTCACAATCGTTTCACGGTTTTCTTATCCAACTCATCTGGTTTCCTGTTGATTGGTAGTTTGTTATGTTCCTAGTGATGCTTCCTACTAAGTATACGTAACACAATAAGTCAAGGAGAGAATCGAAAACTTCTACCAAGTCAGTTTCAAGTTATTTGCAACGAAATTGTAAATCTTATATAAATTAAATACCTACCTACCTTAAGAAGAAACGAAAGAGTTTCGGAAGGTAATGTACTAACGTGCACTTTCACCGATAAATCTTAATTTTCTTAGCCTAATCACGCCGAAGAAGAAAGTTTAACAGTCAGATGAAAAATAGACGCGAACGCGAAACGGAAATGGAACGAACAAAAACAGACGGAGCAAATAATGACTTTGCGCCTTCTTCGTCCACTTCCACATTCATCTTCTTCTGTTTTTCGCGCCATCATCGGAGGTGACCGATCCAGTCTGGTCTTAGCAAGCGCAAGCGTGGCTTTCATCGCGCTTACCGGCCAGTCCGGTGGTGACTACGACGAATGCAATCAGTTCGCAGATCTACCCGCCGGCACCGAAGAACCCGGTCGGACCTTCCTCAGCTCAGCTGATTGACGCACGCACGGGTGAAATGCGAAACGACAAGTCTGATGAGATTACCACGCAGGGGCGAAACATTGGAAATGTTCGGATAAAATCGGGCGCCAAATAGAACAATAATTGTTATTATTGTCAGTCATACCAGTACAGTCAGACTACGCGAAATGGAGTATCTGCATGTGAAACGTACTTACACTACATTATTTCCAGTGAGAAGTAAGTAAACTAGGCCACTTAGCAGTTAGCTGACAAATTAGGGGCCATCCACAAAGTACGTCACGCTCCTAGGGGGGAGGTGGGGTTCCAAGCAGCGTGACGACTCATACAAAAAATTTGGAGTTTTAATACAAAAAGTGTGACGAAGGGGGGAGGGGGGTTGAAAATCGTCAATTTTTGCTTGACGTACTTTATGGATCTTCCTTTATCGTATTTTGAGCTTACCAACTTAATACAAAGTCAACGTGTATTTTCGTTGATGTTAATGTTACAAATGTTACGAAGGTTACAAGTATTCTCCCGTACTTGGATCAACACGGAGAAAAAAATGTGGTAGAAGCAACCGGATTCTGCTTCAAATCAACAATATTTTATTTGATTCATAAATTTTTATTGATTTATAAATAACAACATTTTTGATTGATACAACCACAAATAGGGTTGATTCAACCATACGCGATAGTTGTTTCAACTCTCGTATATATTTGTCCCAACTGTCACTGTCAAAAAATACATTAGAAAACAACAATATTCATGGTTGTTTTAATTTTCGAAAATGTTACGAAACTACTTTATCGACTATACGATGACATCAACAAAAGAGTAAAAAATGACAATGTAAAAAATGAATCGAATTAGTGACACGGGGAGTGAGTATCATCCATCTTACCACTGCTCGTGTAGGTCGGATGATTTATGTTGATTAGTTTGTGCAGTTTTTCTTTATTATGAAATGATTGTCGAAAAACGATACTAATGTTGTTTCAATCATGCGATGTAGGATTGAAACAACGATAATATTGGATCGAATAAAGCAGTGAATCAGTGTTGAAACAACAACTTTGGGGATTAAAACAACAATGTTCGCGTTGTTGGATGCAACAATCGAAATGGTTGTTTCAATCGTACAAGATTCTTTTGCGTGAATACTAAATTATTACTCATGGTTTTCATCGGATAAGGGATTTGAAATATATTTAGTGAAATACACGTAAAAGAAATAAAAACAAAACCATAATTAGATGAAAAATGGCCGAAAGGGCGTTCCGTGTAAAAAAAGTTTTCAGTTCAAAATTTGAAAATCCGTGTAAAAAAAGTTTTATGATTTCTCGACAAATCATGCAAAACGGAGCAACTTTGCAAAAATTTTGAATGGGATTTTTTTACAGGGCCGTGTAAAAAAATCCGTGTAAAAACAGAATCGGGTGTATTAGAAAAAAGGGTAATTTTCTTGTCTGGTTGTTGGAATCATGAACCTTCTTATTTCTCTCATTCCAAGCATTGGTGTTGAAAATAAGCAACCTTTAGTTAATAACGGGGAAGAGTCATTTGGTTAAAACCCATTCGGCGAAAGCCATTTGGCCGAATGCCACTAGGTCGAAAGTTGTTTGGCCGAATATACCATTTGGCCGAACAGACCACTAGGCCGAAAGTCATTTGGCAGAAGGAGTCATTTGGCCGAAAGGGTCGTTTGGCTGAAAGGTTCATTAGGCCGAAAGTCATTTGGCCGAATGGGTCGTTTGCCCGAAAAGGTCATTAGGCCGAATGGGTCGTTTGACCGAATGGGTCATTTGGCCGAAAGGGTCGTTTGGCCGAACGGATCGTTTGGCTGATTGGGTCGTTTGGCCGAATGGGTCGTTTGGTCGAATGGGTCGTTTGGTCGAATAGGTCGTTTGGTCGAATAGGTCGTTTGGCCGAATGGGTTGTTTGGTCGAAAGGGTTGTTCGGCCGATAGGGTCGTTTGGCCGAATGGGCCATTTGGCCGAAAGGGTCATTTAGCCGAAAGGGTCGTTTGGCCGAAAGTATCATTTGGCCAATAGGGTCGTTTGGTCGAAAAGGTCGTTTGGCCGAAATTTCTCTTCACACTGTAAAAAGTGAGAAGCGCGAAATGAGTAGTGAGACGTCGCACTACCAAACTTCGCAGACGACTCACTTCTCACTCCTCATTTATCACTTCTCCCTGTAAGTGAGAAACACAAAGTGAAAAGTGAGACGTCTAACTACTCACGTCGCGCTTTTAACTTTTTACAGTGAGAAGAGAAAAATGAAGAAAGAGAAGACGTCTCACTTCCCACTTCTCTTTTCTCATTTCTCACTTCTCATTGTGAAAAGTGAGTAGTGAGACGTCCCACTACTCACTTTCATAGTGAGAAGCGAGAAATGAGGAGTGAGAAGTGAGACGTCTCACTACTCACTTTGCACTTCTCACTTTTTAGGCTGTGCGGTTCTTTCTCTCTTTGCGGAAGGAAGTTTTTAATACTACCCGAAGCTATTTTAATTTCAACGGTGCTTCTTAGCGCTATTTGTACCCACTGATCCCGTTACGATCTTTTGCAAGGACCCGTGCCTTCGTTTTACGTTGGACCCGTTTGCGGAAGTAAATTCCGACAAGCGGTGGTAATCCTGCAGGGACACCGTTCTGGGAAAAACCTCTTAGAAGGTCACGTCTCCACGCTCAGCAATGAGTATTAACAAAAACAAGAGTGAAGGGGAAGTCTCTGAATTCTCCACTTCCTTCAAAGAAACAAGGTTTCAAGACCGTCCTGCCCAAGCGCGGAAAAATAGAAGGAAGCTGGAGAATTCAGATATTCCTTCTAACTCTAATATCGGAAATAATTTTTCCAATCGAACTTCGAGCAATCAGTTCGATTTGATTAATGATGAATTTGAGCAAATCGAATCTACCTCTAGCCCAGGTGATTCGATTCATGCGAAAAAGCAAAGGATTCCGCCAATTGTGGTTTATCTGTTGCCGAGTTTTCTGGCTTCCGGAATGAGATTTTGAGTAACCTTCAGGGGATCAAGGTTTCATTTCAGATTGCTAGGAAGGGTGACTGCCGCGTTTTGCCGGGATCATTTGACGATCGCAAACGTCTTCTTCACTATTTAACTGAGAAGCGCTATAAATTTCTTTCACATACGACGACAAAACTGAGCGATTGTTCAAAGTCGTCTTGAAGGTCTCCCAGTGATGACAAATCACTGGATGAGATTAAAATTGAAATTTCTCAATTACTTGGATTTTCACCAGTCCAAGTAATTAAGATGAAAAAAGAAAATCCCATTCTGGAACTTCCCAGAGGGCATTTTCAAGAATTTTATTTAGTTCATTTTAACAAATGTGAACTAAATAATATGAAAAGTTTGAAAAGGCCTGTATTATGTCCCATGTCCGTGTTACATGGGAACATTTCCGCAGGCCTGGGGGAAACTTCCAAAACCCTCACCCAGTGCCGTAAGTGCCAAAAGTAACATGGAACCAAACATTGTCACATGGATGCTAAATGTATGATTTGTGGTGGAACCTCTCACGCCAAGGACGTATGTCCGGTGAGAGAAGATTCCAATAAATTCTATGTGCAAATTGTGGGGCAATCATAAATCCAATTTCTGGGAATGCCCTTCACGCAAAAGTTTTGAATTCCCGTGCAAAATTGATGACGGAAATTCTAATCGATCCCAGATTCGACGGGTAGAAATTTTCAAACGCTCAAATTTCGAAACCGGTTACCGGTCGAGCAATTCATACCCACCACAATTCATAAACAAATTTTGCTGCTCGTCAACGGGTACTAAGCACTTCAGTAAATTCCAATTTTCCAATGTACCTACGTATGCAAACATCGCTGCTGGTAGACCAAATTTCTCTTCTCAAAATGAGGTTTATACCCATGTCCCAACGGAAAATAACGGTCATGTTGTTGATTCAGGTAGCATGACTGCTTCCGATTTTGATTTTTATCCGAACAATTGCATCACATGATTGATGCAATGTTCAAAGCAAAATACCATTCCTGAAGCTGTTCAGGTTGGTATAAAGTACACACAAAAATTGTTATCGGACCCGTTTCAATGGATCCAAATAATTGTGTGAAAGTTCTAAATTGGAATGCCTGCTCTCTAAAGGGTAAGGAAGATGAATTATCTAACTTCCTTTCAGTTCATAATGTGCATATTGCCATTATAACTGAAAACGTATTTAAAACCAGGACTCTCCATTAAAAGAGATCCAAATTATTTTATCTACAGAAATGATCGTCTTGATAGCGCCTGTGGTAGGGTCGCCATTGTCATCAATAGACGTATCAAACATAAAATTATTTTCTTCGTTTGAAACCAAAGTTTTGAAACCTTGGGAGTTTCTGTTGAAACAAATTTTGGTCAATTTTCCTTCATTGCAGCCTATTTGCCTTTTCAATGCAATGGGCAGCAAAAGAATTTGTTGAAAGCTGATCTTCAAATTCTAACTCGCAACAAATCAAAAATTCTTCGTAATTGGTGACTTCAATGCTAAACACCGTTCATGAATAATGCCCAAAGCAATCTAATGGTAAAATTTTATTTGAAGATTGTTCTATGGGATATTATACTATTCAATATCCCAATCGACCAACTTGTTTTTCTTCCAATCGAAAGCCTTCTGCAATTGATTTAGTTTTAACGGATTCAAGTCAGCTGTGTGGCCAATTGGTAACTCATGCTGACTTTGACTCTGATTACCTTCCTGTGATGTTTGAAATTTCACAAGAAATATTTATAATCCAATCAGCTCTACTTTTAATTATCATAGGGCTGATTGGGATTTATATAAAACGTATATCGATAGGACTTTTCATGTTGACATTCCTTTCGATACCAAAAGTGATATGATAATGCTATCGTATCTTTGACAAATTTAATTGTTGAAGCCAGTGGCATTGCAATTCCGAAATGTGAAGTTAAATTCAACTTCATTATTATTGACAACGATCTTCAGCTACTGATCCGTCTTAAAAATGTGAGAAGAAGGCAATACCAAAGAACTCGCGATCCCGCGTTGAAATTATTTGGCGAGATTTGCAAAATTAAATTAAAAAAAACGTTTCGCAATTTGAGAAATACCAACTTTGAGAATAATGTCTCGAAGTTGATCCTGAAGTTCGAAACCCTTTTGGAAATTAACAAAATTCTTAAAAACCTCAAAAGCCAATTCCAGCGCTTAAAGAGGGAAATAAAATTTTATTAACAAATGGCGAAAAGGCTCAAAAACTTGCTCAGCAGTTCGAGAGTGCCCATAATTTTAGTCTAGGGTCTCACTAGTCCAATTGAGGATCAGGTAACATGGAGCTTCGAAGACATTCTCAATCAAGAGAATGTTTTGACCCTTCGTTGGGAAAACCAATTTGATGAAGTGAGATCTATTACTAGAAAATTTAAAAATATGAAAGCCCCTGGGTGATGATAGTATTTTTCTACATACTTATCAAAAACTTCCTGAGAGCTCTTTATCCTTTTGGTTAATTTATTTAACAAACATGTTTTCAATTGTCATACTTTCCAGATAAATGGAAAAACGCCAAAGTTGTTTCCAATTTTTGAAGCCGGACAAAAATCCAGCTGAGGCTTCTAGTTATTGCTCAATCAGTTTGCTTTCTTTCCAATAAGCAAACTGTTTGAAAAGATTATTTTAAATAGAATGATGGTTCATATTAATGACAATTCTATTTTGTTGATGAGTACCAATTTGGTTTTCGCCATGGGCATTCAACCACCTATCAGTTATTAAGAGTTACGTGAACTTAATTCGGTTCAACAAATCTGAAGGATATTCAGACTGGAGTTGCTCTTCTCTGATATAGAGAAAGCATTATGACAGTGTTTTGGCATGAAGGTTTGATTGTAAAATTGATGAATTTTAATTTTCCTCTGTACATCATTAAACTCGATCCAAAATTATTTATCAGATTGTTTGGGTTGCAGGTAAATCTCATCAGAATACTTCAAATCTGATAGATTACCTGTAAGTGGGCTGGTGTCCCCCAAGGCAGCACATCAATCAGCCCATGTATATTGTATAACATTTTTACTTCTGACTTACCTGATTTACCACCAGGGTGTCAAAAATCTTTGTTTGCAGATGGACATTTGTGTGACACGTGTCATTTGTAGTAGATTGCAAAAAAAGCTTTGGATACGCTTTCTCCACTTACTTGCAAAATGGAAACTTCCTCGAATGCTTCCAAAACTCAGCTTATAATTTTCCCCACATAAGCCGAGAGCTATTTATTTGAAACCTTCTAGCGCAGACATATATTGTCACTATGAATGGGGTTCCAATTAATTGGTTCTAGCGAAGCTAAATATTTATAGGGACTTCTGCTAGACTGCAAAAATTAACTTTTAAAAATCATACTGAAGGCCTTCAAGCCAAATGGAATAAATATATTAAGTGCCTATATCCACTTATAACAGAAAATCAAAACTTTGGTCTTAAGAACAAACTTTGATTTACAAACAAATTTCCTTAGACCACCAGAAAGAAGGTACTCTAGAGGATTCAAAATAAAATTTTGAAAATGATTCTGAAGTTGCCTCGTGGTATAAAAGTACCAATGAACTTCATAGAATTTGGCTAATATTGAGACATTGCAAACAATGTCCAACAAAATAATTTCCTAATTTTAGATAAAAAATCGTTGCAATCTTCTATTGCAAATGGATTAACCCCTTGTACCCTTAGCATAAAATAGGTTAAGTTTAGTTTAAGTTGAAAACACTGTAATTCCTACATGGTTCAATTCAACCAGAGGAACAAATTTAACTGCCAGGGAGGCAATTGAAATGTATTAATAATAACTAAAAAGCGCACATAGCAAATAAGGATGATAGTGTTAAGAAAACACGGAACACCTAGTCTAAGAGATGAATGCATGTATTAGATAATTAGCAAATAAAATTAGTTAAAAAAAAAGAACTTCTCACTTTTTACAGCGAGAAGTGAAAAATGAGGAGAAGTAAGACGTCTCACTTCACTCCTCATTACTAAGCTTCTCACTGTGAAAAGTGAGAAAGGAAGTGGGTAGTGAGACGTTTCTCTCACTAGTTCGCACTACTCACCTTTTTATCGAGAAGTGAGAAATGAGGAGTGAGAAGTGAGACGTCCTCACTTCTAACTCCCTCATTTATCACTTCTCGCTGAAAAAATGAGAAGCGCAAAGTGAGTAGTGAAACGTATCACTAATCACTCTTTACGCTTCGACGACATTTTACAGCGTGAAGTTACAAATGAAGAGATCGTTCATTTCCACTCGCTACCCCATTTCACTTCCTCGATGCAAAAAGTGGGTAGTAAGACGTCTCTCTCTCCCCATCACTTCGCACCATTTCTACTTTTTATATCGAGAAGTGATAAATGAGGAAGGAGAAGTGAGATTGTTCAAACCACTTCCTCACTCTCGCCATTTATCACTACGTTGTGTGTAAAAAGTAGACTCATTGTGCTTCGTTCAGTTACGTATTGTGATGGATATGGTCATGTCAGATGATTGACCATATGTTAAGTTGTGCTTGGTACTAAACGACACGTCATTAAAACATGGTTATACTATAACAGTTCTGATTCCCCAGCAAAAAAAAAATCAACTACACCGATGAAAATAAAATTTTGAATTAAATAATTACTTTCATTCATTTGCAGAAGACATTAGCAATTAAAGATGCACAATCAGCAATAGTGTTAATATCCATTTTAGATTAGAAAAATTCGCTGTGTTACATGTAAATCTTTTAAAAAAGCCCGCAAAAATTATTTCAGAAGAAAAACTTTATCTTATTCTTTGTTTTCATTTTCTGAGAAATTGAATTATTTTGACGTAGACTCAGGTTTGGAATCAAAACATAAAATAATTACAATTAAGTTATTATTCGGCAACTCAGCAAAACCATTTTTTGTTAAATATCTTGGCTGTGCATATGCATGATCGAAATGGACAAATTGATATGAAATTTGCGAAAAAGAATCCACGTGTCTTGGAGGGACTCGAACCTCAACCTCACTCTCTAGATAGGCGTGATAACCCTACACAACGACCACTTAAAGGTCACGTTTGCGGAAAAGCCATCAGAATCATTACCAACCTCCACCGCGGTTAGCTCTCTTTTGCAAATTGAATATCTTTCGGATCTTGATTGTTCTACATTTGCTTTACTGTTGTATATCCACAGCCAAGCAGTGCACATTGTTTTAAACGAGAGGATCGCACTCCATGCCCCCAGCAACGGACTGGGCAGGACGTATAGAATGCGATTTAATCACTCTGCTGTAAACTTGCTTGCTAAAGCATTTGATGAGTTTGATTGCCTGATTGCCTATAAAATAATTTTTCGTTGATGTATTAGCAATACCTCATCTATTTCAGTAGGGATACTGCTCATTGACTTGGTTCTTATTGTTGTGATTTTTTCAGCAGTAAGCACGCATGTTTGCAAAAAGAAGCAACGAAATTGGAACTGTATTTCTTTGTTTGGAAAACGGGATAGTTCCCCAAAATAGCACATTTTGCCCAAGTTCGGAAATTTTATAAATAGAATTTTTAAACTTCAAATACTATCATCAATAAGAAATCTATAAATGCCCTACATTTGCTTGAGTAAATAAGGGCTTAAAAGTTAGAAAAGCAATTCAATTATATATTTAATTATTAGTTTTATTTCAGAAGTTTTGAATACACAAATTGCTAATAATTCTACACAGCATGGAAGTTGTCGTTTCCAATACCAATACTATAATCAAACTCCATAGATCCAAAAGTTAGAAGTTAAATGTAAATACATTAGGTTCATACAAGTCCTACGTCTGCTTGCGGTTATGTTGAAAACGTTACCCATTGCTCGTTTTTTATCAAAAGTAATAAAAAGCGTTCTACGGGAAGCTTGCTGCAGATGGTTGATCAAGACAAGGATCCCATAACATTTTGAATTATATTTGGATTTATTCAAGTTTTATTACAGTTTTATCAAAGTTCGCATAAACTGGATTTTTATCATAGTTTTCATCTAGTCCAAGTTACCTCAAAGCTAAATTCTCTTATAATGTTTATGATACGATCCAGGTCCATCTTAAGCTGTTTATTTTGATAAATTATGCGAAGCACTATATCCCAATTGAAACCAAATATTTTGAGAAAGTTTTATGGTACTCTTCATTAAGAAAGGACGATCTTGAAAATGCCATTATAAAACTTCCTCAAAACTATGTGTGATGGAAGAAAGCTCTTGTTGAAAACATCAAAACAAACAAAACATAATTCAAATTGGACGCAACAAATGTATAAATTAAAACAAGTGGATCAAAGGCAAAATAATGTAAATTTATCCCTATATGGAAACTCCATGCAGACATCTGTTTTTTCTATCAAAGTTTTCTTTCTATCGGATCATCAACTGCAGTTTTCTTTCTTCGGATAAATTTACCACCATGCATCAGCTGTGGATCTTCAATACCAGGCAGATTTCATATCCTCCCATTTATCATATGATTGATCAATTTTCTTTAAAATACATTTTTTCGATTTTTGGGCGTTCGTAATCATAACCAACTGATTACAATACACAGGCGAATTTCTCCAATTTTCAACGAACGGTTTGAGCTACACAACTAATACTGCAAGTTAAGTATTTACAAGATAGATTTTTGAAACCTTTAACATATTGTTGCAAAATCGCGACCAAAAATCATTATCGAACTATCAACTCTACTCGTATTTCGAAGCTGGTTTGATTTTAATAAAGTATTAACCATTCACTTTTTGATTAAAATAACCCTATGGATGTTTAACTGACAGGTAAACAAATAAGTTATATGCATTTCTTTTTCAGTTAAATTGCATGTTATTATATGACAATATTCGTAAAACGGATGATTTCGGCTCAATCTGTGTCGTTTTTTTATTGCTTACCCACTACTGAAAACCATCACAAACATGTAAATCCAAACACTTTGCGCTCCAATTATTTCTCGATTGTTATTGATATAGATAGATAGGTATTATGAACCCGAGGAGCAGTAACCCTATTGAGTTTTCATTCAATTCAGCATTTTGTGCAGATATTTAGTTTAGTAAATATTTAACGGCGAACTCTTTCCAAATGAACGACTTGTTTTCGTTCTAATTGTAAACAACATGTTATAATGAAAGCACCAAACTTATAACGCTCTCCAATAAAACTTCTTAGTTTCGACCAGTACTAGTTAGTTTTATTCAAGACAAACTAAGCTTCGTCAAGATTGCTGGAAGCCATTTCTATATGAACGATGAAAACTATTTGTTTTAATTTTACATGCATGAGTCATTTCATAGATTGGGGCATAAAACAAATATTTTACATCTGCAGAAATAAAAGTGAAACAAATTATTTTTGGGTATGTACAATTTTAAATAAAAATAGTTTTTCAAAAATAATTTATCTTGCAATATAAATAAGGCGCATTCAATATTTGTTACATTTATTCGGAAAAGCATCGACAAAGTGTGGCATTGGAATTACACGATCAAGATAATTAAGTTTCAATTTATCAACATCCATAATAATTTTCATCATTATGAGATGATCGATTTATTCAGACAACTTCAATATAACAAGTATAACATCAGCGGATCTAGATAACAAGCAATTGCCAAATTCTTAGTAATCCTAAAAGGGTTTTATCTGATCTTTCATGCCATCATAAGCTCACTTTGATAAAACTAACAAGTTTTAAGCAGACACGGAAATGGTCTTGAACACCTTCTCAAAGTGGGCCTCTTTCGTCTTATAGTGTTTTATGGCTGTCTTGAAGCAAGCTTGTAGGACAATTGGCTTTAAATGTGGTTTTAAGGCACAAGTCTAGAAGTGTGCTTCAAGTGCATCATAAAATTAATTTTGCTACTTGGGATATCAAACTTATTTAGTTAAAATCCAAGCCTTCCATAGCAGGGACCATCCACATGAAGCAAATGCAGTCATGCATGATGGACTAGATATGAAGAATTCGGACATTTGAACGTTTGACGGGCAGCTTCCAATCCGATGTTAGTAACAGGCCTGTGTACGACAGGGATGACGGTAACAATGACGTTCCATTCTCAAATAAAGTAAATTTGGTAAGATTTGCTCCTCTCCATCAGTGAAAAGGTAAGTCTTCATTACCATTAGCTTTTGCACTCATAAACTAAACCTAAGCCGCACACCTCTTATGAACCAGAGTTCGAGACTGCTATATGAATGCCTAGTCGGTTAGAAGTAGATGCAACCGAATCGATGAATAAATGTGCTGCTAGGGTAAGAGTGTTGTCCAGGTAATTGGTGGCGTGATTTTCTTTAAAACCGTGCAGATTAATTTTAAGTAAAAACATGTCTGCGCAATCCATATCGAACCACGCCGCAAAAATCGAAACCGTTTCAGAACAAATATACTGATCTTCACTAATG